>NC_092336.1:439425000-439502500 GCF_046630445.1 Rutidosis leptorrhynchoides
TTAATAATTAATATTAATTAATTATTTCAAATATTGAAAATAAATATATTTAAGTTATTTATTAATATAACATATAAATTATTAATATAACAAGTACATTTATAATATTTAAACTTGTTTAAATATTATTACATGTGTTAATATATATTAATGATATAGGTTCGTGAATCCGAGGCCAACCCTGCATTTGTTCAGTTCCGTCGTATGCATATTTTACTACAAAATATTGTACCGTGAGTTCATTTGATACCTTTTTACTTACTTTTGAAATATATATTTTTGGGACTGAGAATACATGAAATGCTTTTATAAATGTTTGACGTGGTAGACACAAGCAAAATATTCCTCAAATGAATTATTATACAGACAAGAAGTTCTGTAGGTTATTATACCGAATATCAGCCAGTTTATTTAGCTTGGTAACCTAAGAATTAGTGTTTATTATATTTGCCACTAATTGACGCGAATCCTAAAGATAGATCTATTGGGCCTAACAACCCTCATCCAGGTTATGGATGCTTTAGTACTTCAAGGTTTATATTAAACAGACGAGAGGTTCTGTATTTATCATACTGATTGATATATGCCTGTATGTTTTGGGGATATTCTATATGCGCTTTATATGTTAAGGTCGGTTACCAAGCAAGGTTAAAGAGAGAATGATTTTTATACACAGGTTATGTGTATGTTATTTTGTACACGAGATATGTGTACAGTTATTAAAATTTGCGATGCAACCTACGGGAGCATTTATAAAAAAATGATTTCGTACACAAGATAGGTGTACTGTATTTAAACATTGTATGGTAACTTACAGGTGGGTATAGGATACAGACCCATTTATGCCAAGCGTTTAAACCTTGTGGTCTATCAAAGTTACTGAATTTTATTGTTTATGATAAACCTATGAACTCACCAACCTTTTGGTTGACACTTTTAAGCATGTTTATTCTCAAGTATTAAAAAATCTTCCGATGTGCATTTGCTCATTTTAAAGATATTACTTGAAGTCGTTCATGGCATATTTTAAAAGACGTTGCATTCAAACCGTTTAAGTTCAAAAAGACTGTTATTAAGTCAATGACAGATTAGTCATTCATATTATTGAAATCATATATCATTTGTATAGAAAGGTTATATTTTGAAGTAAGTTTGTCTTTTAAAATGAATGCAATGTTTACAAAATGTATCATATAGAGATCAGTAACTCGCAATGGGACCAGATGTTGATGTGTTCGTTCAGTTAGATTAGGACGAGCCACGACAGTTGGTATCAGAGCGTTGGTCTTAGCGAACCAGATTTTGCATTAGTGTGTCTAACTCGTCTTTGTTAGGATGCATTAGTGAGTCTGGACTTTGACCGTGTCTGCATGTTAAAAATTTTGCTTATCATTCCTTGTCGGAAATTACATGCTTATCATTTTTAGTCTAGACACGTTTTACTACATTTATTGCATAGATAGTGTATAGACAAATTCATATCTTAGCATATCTATTACAGTAAACTTTGCCTGAAATCTTCCAAAAATTCCTCCGTAACTTATGGAATTTTGGTATTATATATACATATGTAAATTATGTATTGAAGAGTACCAATCTAAGTCCTATAAACTATTTCATATCAAAAATCATTTACTTGATTGTACAAGATGGATCCCGCCACTAGTTCGAGTTCCTATAGTTCTGAAGGCGATTCCGAAGACTCTGAAGGTAGTGTGACTGAAGTGCCCCAACTGGTTGACTACAATTCCCTCCCGAAGAAGATGGGGATGGGTTCGAGACATACTCACTCGATGGAGGAATGAAGAAGGTGAACCCTACAATGAACAAAATTTACCTCCCAACATCAGAAAATTTGACGCTCTCACCGGTCAACCAATTCGCAATAGCGTTTTCACACTTTTTGCCAGAATATTCCGCCTCGAAGAACGCATTCATAGAATTATGTTGGTGATTCAACCTCTACTCCCGACTACTAATCAAGTAGGATTAGTGGAAGAAGTCAGGGAGCTTCGTGCTAGGCTTGAAGGAAGAATGGAGTCTCTAGAAAGTACAGTACGAAATTTGAAAGGTAGATTTACGCCTACTACATCAACACCAGTACCATCAACATCAGTACCGACAGCACCAGTACCACCTGTAAGTAACTAGGGAGGGTGAATAGTTACTTGATACGTTTTTAACACTTTTTCAATTGATCACCAAATTCAATTAACTTTGATCAACCAATTCAACTCAAACTTAATGTGTGTAGTGTATATGTTCAAAATGATAAATGAAGTAATGTAAAGAACATAGACACAAGGATTTATAGTGGTTCGGGTAGATGTTAACTAATCCACCTTAATCCACTCCCCGATTACACTAATCGGGATTTGTTGCTTCACTAAGCACTTTTCTCCAAACCCGGTGGAGATCCGATTTACAAGTCTTCAACTTCTTTGGTAGACAACAAACCTAATCTTTCTATCCTTTTGAAAGATCAACTCCAACCTAGATCAACTTTTCTTTACCTTGGACAAGTATTAATCTTCAAATAAGATTAATCAACTTCCTAAGTCCCTTTAAGGAAGTAGATCACTAAGCTAGCCTATGCTTCTACTAATTGAAGTTACAAGACTTATACACTTTGTAATGATGATCCTAAGACAATACTAGGACATACATTACACTAAGTAAACTCACAAGATTAATGATTTTGATTAGTAAGTTTACAACAACCAAATTCTATATCTATAAGATCATAGAATCTTCTCTTGCTTGATCACATTTGAGTAGTAGTTAGAGCCCTTGTGATCTCTGGAAATAAGCCTTTTAAATATGCAAGAGGGTCAGCTTCAAATGCTCTTTAATGCTTGCTTTTTATAGTGGGATTCAAAAAATAGCCGTTGACACACGGTTACCTGCACGGTTGACCGTGGTTCGACCGTGCGTGCTCCAGTCCAAATTTATTATCTGTTGTATAGTCGTTTGACTCAAATTTGAACACCAAATTTTAGCACCTTTACTCCTTCTAGCACCTGCAAAAGAAACCAAACATCCTATACAAGTACTATATGCATTAAGTGTGTGAGATTTGGTCTTATTGCATGAAAGTGACATAACACTCCATTAGTGGTAAACCCAAAATTCTTGGAGAAGTGTCTTGATTGATATTTTGGGAAATCTCAGATTGGTCAAGACTTAGTTAGTTACATTAATGCCTTTGGTTCAATTCTAAAGACTAGTCACTATGTCATTAACTTCCTAGTTTCAGTTAATTACAAATCATGTTCCATTTGGGTTTAGGTAGAGATTAATTGAATGATGTCTTTATAAGATAATCATGAAGTATGTAGAGACATCAAAGTTAAGTCATTCTTGAATAATCAATCATACTTAGTTACTTAGACCAAATAGACAATTGACTATAATTTCATTGTGAACCAATTTACACTTAATTTGTTGGAGTAGACTAGTTACTTGAATCCTAACTAGTAAGCACATAGCAAGCATGTTAATCAAGTTGATAAATTTATGAGTATTAAACATGTTAGCAAGTACCAAGTAATACTCACACATAGCAAGAGATAGTTACTGTAAGATCAATCATATAGATATTTGCACAACTTGTAATTTAAGCTTTTAGCAAGCTTACTTGCAATATAACATATTGCATGATTAATGTGTAAGCACACATTAATGCCCAACACATGCACAAGGTAAGAGCAATCTCTAGTTGGGACTTGGTGACCATCCTAAATGTATCTAAGTGTATTTTAGGATTACATGTCTTTACTAGTTACACTTGAGAGCATTGTTCCTCATTTAGCCTTAATTAATCACTAAGTCATTTTCAATATCAATTATTGTTCTAGTGACATTGGCTTAAGTGTGTTGGTACTTGATGATCATACTAAGGATGTCTAGATAAGATTTAAGATCACAAGTTATTATTTAACACTTATGTGTTAAGCCTAATATTGGTTAATTTGTCATTAAGATGTCATTAGGCGTAATTAACCACAATTAGTGTTTTTATGACCAAAACTCAATTAAGTATGGAGAGGGCATCTATTCTAAGCATGTTGAGAAAGGTTTCATGAATTATAGATGTCGGGAACTAGTCAAACTTTATTTGGTCAAAATTGGTAACAGAGAAAACTGTGGTCGCACTACGGCTGACCGTGGTGGAGACCGTGCAACTTGTTTTCACAAAATCGCGTTGCAATTCAGTTTGGGATTCTACGGCTGGTTGTGCGGTCGACCGTACCTTGATTGTGTATTTAGCTGATCTTTTAATTTCATTCTTTAAGCTATGTTTGACTTGGTCGTTTGCAAGACAAAGTATAGATTAGTGACCTTGCGTGTTTTATGTTAAGATGTCGGTCATCACTTATGCATATGTATGTGTCATCATCAAAACATATTCTTTGGTTAATCATCATACTTAAGTTTGTCGTTTAGTTTATTAACCAGCATTCTCCCCTTTTTTGATGATGACAAACATACAAGTGATGAGGGACATTTTGCTATAAATACGCAAGTGTTAACAATCACTTGTATCCATCTTTCTCCCCCTTTTGTCGAAGCAAAAAGGGTAGATCCCCCTAGAACTAAGCTCGCCCTTAAAACAAAGCTCCCCCTTAAATTGTGCACGTTGAAAAAACATTTATTAAAACATAACAAGCACACATTTTATTCAAGTCACATACTAAACATAGATAATTCATACATAGATAATTTATGACCGTCAGAAAAGTTCAATTATCATGATGAGAGGAGTGACCCTTGTGTAGTGACCCGAACTTTTCCATGTTTATATATGTTAATTGAGATTGATATTTACATGACTAAATGTTTCCAATGTGTTAAGCAATCAAACTTGTTAAGACTTGATTAAATGAAATAAGTTTCATATAGACAATTGATCACCCAAGTTGACCGGCGATTCACGATGTAACTACCCGGATTTTTCCTATCGTTTTATACATATAAGATTAATATCTACATAAATTAAACATTACCAACATGATAAGCAATCCAAATTGTTGAGTCTTGTGTTTTTGAAAAGAGTTTTACACAACGTTTGACCGTCCAATTTGATCGATGATATCACGAACTATATAACATACAATAATTATACGATTGTGTATATATATACGTATTTATACATATTTAACATGATCTAAGGATGGTTTAACATCTCGTTGTGTACTAATAACAATGAGTTATAAGTATACTTTGAGACTACTAACTTAAGTTTTCAAAACGGTAACTATACGTAACGTTCTTTGACATATATACCTATAACCTATAATGCTTATACAAGTATCGTATAAATACGTATTTAATCACTTTTAAAGGGCTTAAATACATAAAACAATATAAGTATATTCACAAAAGATAGTTATATTTGAATTCTCGTTCCGTTTCCTCAAGATTTCTACAAGTATATCAAGGGTATATGTAACCGTATCATACCCAGCTTCTATACGTATTTATTATTGGTATATACACATCACATTCACTTTATTAGCAGCCATGAGTCAGCAAATTTTGGATCTTAGCATGCATGATTAATCAATTTGGCATATTACAAGACTTTTACACAATATTACAAACTTATACATCATTTCACCACCATTTGTACTCCATTCCATTTTCATTTTTACTACACATTTTCTCTAGCTAAAAACACCTACTTGTAAGCTTCATTCACCTCTAAGAAATTCAGCAAAAACTCTCTCAAGAATCACCTTAATAACCATCATATTAAGATCAAACAAGAACACTACAAGATACTACTTTCATTTCAAGTCTATATTCTAAGTTTACTTCCAATCTTTCAATCCAACTTCACCACTCTCTAGGATCAAGATTATTTCCTATATTTTCCAATAGATTTATCCAAGTAACTTGAGGTAGTAACCTTGTTCATAATCTTATTCGATTCATATTCATATAGCTATCTTATTTTATGTTATAAATCATAACAACAAGAACATAGTTTGAATGATTTCAAACTTGTTCGCAAACTAAATAGATCCTTCTAACTTGACTTTTAAAACACTTCAAGACCTATAATATATCATAATGATATGCTAACTTAACAAGATACAACTTGATTTTATAAAGAACACCTTAAAACTGAATCTACATCGTTGGAGTGCAACCGGGGGCTGTTTTGGGTTGGATAATTAAAAACCATCTTAAACTTTGAATTGGAAGTTTATATTCTGGAAAAATGATATTTCTTATGAATATGTTAATATATAAAAATCTCATGGTGTAACTCAAAGTGTAAGTATTTTTGTAAAAATGATCATCTAGATGTTGTTTTTACGACGGAAATGATCACTTTCATAAGATTCACCAAAGTTTGACCTATAACCTGTGATTTCGAATGAAAACTAAGGTATTTACAGTTCATATTCATAAATAATGGCTCGATCCAAGGAAGTAGCAAGTTGAACCAACAAAAACGAAGTTGTATTGAAGAAACTACGACTAAAACAAAATCGAGTATCCGAAGCTAGTTTAGCTACGAAAATAATTTGACTAAAACCAAACTAATCATATCTTGGCTAATTAACATGATATTTTATATATATTTACTCATGATTTGATTTTATATATTTCAGGACCACCCGTAAACAATACGAGAAGATTAATTATAAGACCTCATGATTGTACGCAACACGTCATTTGACAACACGGTACTTTATGTACGCAACACGTCATTTGACAACACGGTACCATGGGTCAAGATTAATTCCGATCAATATGAATACGATGGGGTCTTTATTTATTTTATTGAGCAATTAATTGTGGACCACTAACATCGGACTGCTAACTACGGACTAATAGATATTAAAAGTATTATAAGTACATATGTAACGATTATTTGAAAAAAAAATATGTTGATATATATTATATATGGTTAGGTTCGTGATATCTATCGGAGACCAGGTCGGGTTATATATCTTCAAAGCAAAAGTGAGTATATAGTCCCACTTTTAAACTCTAAATATTTCGGGATGAGAATACATGCATTTTATGATTTACGTTATGGACACAAGTGATTAAAAATATATATTCTACGTTGAGTTGTACCACTGGCATACTTCCCTGTAACTTGGTAACTACTATTTACATGCGGTATTGTAAACGCGAATCCTGTTGATAGATCTATCAGGCCTGACAACCTCAACCAGACTGGACAACCAGTATTCAACGGTTGCACAGTACTTCGTTTCGGTAACTATACTTGGTACGGTGTAGTGAGATTTCATAATAAAGGGAATATGCGACGTCGATTAAATGTTAAGTATGGTTATCAAGTGCTCAACCACTTAGAATATTTTTATTAAAACGTTTGTGTATATGAAATCTTGTGGTCTATATTTATAACGCTGCTAGCATTAAACCTATATCTCACCAAATTTATGTTGACGTTTTAAGCATGTTTATTCTCAGGTGATAATTAAAAGCTTACGCTGCATTATGTCGAATTTAAGCAAGATTTGGAGTATGCATATTTGTGTCAAAAATAAAACTGCATACCGGAAAATTTGTAATGTGAAATATGTTGGAAATTGTATTGTTATTATCTAATGTAAAGTTTGTAAAACTAAGATTATCGCTAAACGATAATCATTATTATGCTGTTTGAACCTTTGATTATAATAAAGGTTATGGTTTGTATTATAAAAACATATGCATATTTTGAAAAATGTCATATATAGAGGTCAATACCTCGCAATGACACCAATGAGTACGTGACGTTTATATTCGATATGAACGGGACGCTTCACACGAACGTTACAAAATTGTAAAAACTACATGTTGTGGTATATATAGACATATATATATGGTTGACATGAGATTATGATAAGTAAGTATCTCACTAAGTATATTAACAATATATGATATACATAAGAATGAGATTACTAAGTTAAGAAACTCGAAATGATATATATAACGAGTATCGTTATGATAACGTCTACTAAATATATATGTATCATATTAAGATATTGATACACTATATTTAACATGATAAAATGATATTTAAATATATCATTAAGTGTGTTAACAATGAACTACATATGTAAAAACAAGACTACTAACTCAAGAATTACGAAACGAGACTTATATGTAACGATTATCGTTGTAACGATATTTTAATGTATATATCATATTAAGAGATATTCATACATCATAATATCATGATAATATAATAATTTAACATCTCGTTTGATATAATAAACATTGGGTTAACAACATTAATTGAGATCGTTAACTTAAAGGTTTCAAAACAACACTTACATGTAACGACTAACGAAGACTTAACGACTCCATTAGAATGTATATACATGTTGTGTTTTGATATGTATTCTTACACTTTTAAAAGACTTAAATACACATATCAAAGTACTTCTACTTAACAAAAATGCTTACAATTACATCCTCGTTCAGTTTCATCAACAATTCTACTCGTATGCACCCGTATTCGTACTCGTACAATACACAGCTTTTAGATGTATGTACTATTGGTATATACAATCCAATGATCAGCTCTTAGCAGTCCATGTGAGTTACCTAACACATGTAGGAACCATCATTTGGCAACTAGCATGAAATATCTCATAAAATTACAAAAATATTAGTAATCATTCATGACTTATTTACATGAAAACAAAATTACATATCCTTTATATCTAATCCATATACCAACGATCAAAAACACCTACAAACACTTTCATTCTTCAATTTTCTTCATCTAATTGATCTCTCTCAAGTTCCATCTTCAAGTTCTAAGTGTTCTTCATAAATTCCATAAGTATAGTTTCATAAAAATCAAGAATACTTCCAAGTTTGCAAGTCTACTTCCAGGCTTTCTAATCCATTCCAAGTAATCATCTAAGATCAAGGAACTTTTGTTATTTACAGTAGGTTATCTTTCTAATTCAAGGTAATATTCATATTCAAACTTTTATTCAATTTTTACAACTATAACAATCTTATTTCGAGTGAAAATCTTACTTGAACTGTTTTCGTGTCATGATTCTGCTTCAAAAACTTTCAAGCCATCCAAGGATCCTTTGAAGCTAGATCCATTTTTCTCATTTCCAATAGTTTTATTCAGAATACTTAACGTAGTAATGATGTTCATAACATCATTCGATTCATACATATAAAACTATCTTATTCGAAGGTTTAAACTTGTAATCACTAGAACATAGTTTAGTTAATTCTAAACTTGTTCGCAAACAAAAGTTAATCCTTCTAACTTGACTTTTAAAATCAACTAAACACATGTTCTATATCTATATTATATGCTAACTTAATGATTTAAAACCTGGAAACACGATGAACACCATATAATCGGATATACGCCGTCGTAGTGAAACCGGGGGCTGTTTTGGTTTGGATAATTAAAAACTATGATAAACTTTGATTTAAAAGTTATTCTTCTAGGAAAATGATTTTTCATATGAACATGAAACTATATCCAAAAATCTTGGTTAAACTCAAAGTGAATGTATGTTTTTCAAAATGGTCATCAAGATGTCGTTCTTTCGACGGAAATGACTACCTCTTTAGTAATTGACATGTAACTTAAATTTCTGACTATAAACCTATACTCTTTATGTTTAGATTCTTAAATTAGAGTTCAATATGAAGCCATAGCAATTTTATTCACTCAAAACGGATTTAAAATGAAGAAGTTATGGGTAAAACAAGATTGGATATTTTTTATCTTTTTAGCTACGGGAAATGTTTAAAAAATCTTTACAAATCATATCCTAGATAACTTATATTGTATTATACATGTATTCTAATATATTATGTAATCTTGGGATACCATAGACATGTATGCAAATGTTTTGACATATCATATCGACCCATGTATATATATTATTTGGAACAACCATAGACACTCTATATGCAGTAATGTTGGAGTTAGCTATACAGGGTTGAGGTTAATTCCAAAAATATATATACTTTGAGTTGTGATTTAGCCTGAGACGTGTATACACTGGGTCGTGGATTGATTCAAGATAATATATATCGATTTATTTCTGTACATCTAACTGTGGACAACTAGTTGTAGGTTACTAACGAGGACAGCTGACTTAATACACTCAAATCTTTAAAACATAATAAAAATGGTTGTAATTATATTTTGATCATACTTTGATTTATATGTACATATTTGTATAGGTTCGTGAATCGATCCGTGGCCAAGTCTTATTTCCGAGGAAGGAAATATCTGTGAAACTGAGTTATAGTCCCACTTTTAAAATCTAATATTTTTGGGATGAGAATACATGCAGGTTTTATAAATGATTTACAAAATAGACACAAGTACGTGAAACTACATTCTATGGTTGAATTATTGAAATCGAATATGCCCCTTTTTATTATGTCTGGTAATATAAGAATTAGGGAACAGACACCCTAATTGACGCGAATCCTAAAGATAGGTCTATTGGGCCTAACAAACCCCATCCAAAGTACCGGATGCTTTAGTACTTCGAAATTTATATCATATCCAGAATGATGGGGATATTCTTATATATGCATCTTTTTAATGTCGGTTACCAGGTGTTCACCATATGAATGATTTTTATCTCTATGTATGGGATGTGTATTGAAATATGAAATCTTGTGGTCTATTGTTACGATTTGATATATATAGGTTAAACCTATAACTCATCAACATTTTTGTTGACGTTTAAAGCATGTTTATTCTCAGGTGAATACTAAGAGCTTCTGCTGTTGCATACTAAAATAAGGACAAGATTTGGAGTCCATGTTTGTATGATATTGTGTAAAAACTGCATTCAAGAAACATATGTCGATGTAATATATTTCTATTGTAAACCATTATGTAATGGTCGTGTATAAACAGTATATTTTAGATTATCATTATTTGATAATCTACGTAATGTATTTAAAACCTTTATTGATAAAATAAAGGTTGTGGTAGTTTTAAAAATGAATGCAGTCTTTGAAAAACGTCTCATATAGAGGTCAAAACCTCGCAACGAAATCAATTAATATGAAACGTTTATAATCAATATGAACGGGACATTTCAGTTGGTATTCGAGCGTTGGTCTTAGAGAACCAGAAAATTTGCATTAGTGTGTCTTATCGAGTTTGTTAGGATGCATTAGTGAGTCTGGACTACGACCGTGTTTTCTTTAAAAATGATTGCTTAACATTTTTATTGGAAACTATATATTATTAACATGTAAATATTATGTGATATATTAATCTCTTAAAATGTTTGATGTTGTGTGATAGATGTCTACCTCTAGCACAAATCTCATTGACTCACCTAATAATAACGAAGAGTCGAATATATATTGGCAAGATTCACAAGTTCCCGAAGAACCGGAAGAAGAGGAAACGGAACCGGAAGAAGAGGAACCGGAAGAAGAGGAACCAGAAGAAGAGGAACCGGAAGAAGAAGAAGAAGAGGTTCTGGAGGGGGGAATAGTAGGAACCACAGAAAACCGGTCAAATAAAAGAAAATCCTCAACCAATCGACCAAAGTTAATAATGGTCAATGGTGTTTCCGCTAAAGAAGCAAAATATTGGGAAAATTACCAATTTTTTGATGAATCGGATCCTGATGAGGATTCCGATGATGTTATAGAAATTACCCCGACCCAATTTAACGAGACAAAAGAAAATAATAAGGGAAAAGGAATCAAAATAGAGAAATCTGATTCTGACCCCGATGAACTTTATATGTACCATCAATACCCGTATTTTCAATATCGTGACAATAACCCGGGAACCTCTAAACCACCAGGTTTTTCTAAACCAATGTGGAAAACGATGACTCGTATTAGAGGAACATCATATGTCCCTAGAAGATTAGGAAAAAGAACCAAGTCCGAAGAAGAAGAAACCAGTGATTCAGATTAGAGGGGTGTGAGCATGTTGTGTAATAAATGTATTGTAGTGTGCTTGTACTTTTATGTTCTATGTAAAAATTGCTTGTATTGTTTATTATTACGAATCTAATCCTTGTCTATTTTACAGTATAAAAACAAAATGGATGTTAAGGGTAGACAATCGAATATTTTAGAAGACCTACCAGAGGATATGATTGAGGAAATCTTGTCTAGAGTCGGTCAGAATTCATCAGCACATTTAGTTATGGCGAAATTAACTTGTCAAACATTTGAAAGACTTTCCAGAAATGCCTTAGTTTATAAAAGGCTTTCCTTTGATAGGTGGGGTATATCACATTGGGGAGACTTTAAGTTACGCCGTGTTTTCTTTAAAGCGTTAAATGCGGGGAACCCAAATGCAATTTTACGCTACGGGTTAAGAACCTATTTTGACTCAACATATCCCAACATAGGATTTCGTGAATTAGAAAGAGCTTCTAACATGCAACATAAAGAAGCATGTTATGCTTACGGGTTAGTGATGTTCGCTTCTTACCAAAGTGAGAAAAAGAACATCGGATTGCAGCTTTTAAATAAAACTTTTCCACAAGTGACGGATTCAGTAGTTGGGGTGAGAAACAAGGTTTTTAGATTATTACGGGGCTGTTGGACATAACGAAACCCTCGTCCTTTTGACGACATTACAACATGTTGCCTAGCCAATGGTCATAACGGTTATTTTCCACAAGACCAAGGATGGGAAGTCGTCTTAGTAAAACCAGAATGCATGACTTGTTTCTGGACTTATGAATTACGTGTCTTTATTTCCTTTGTTGAACAACTTGCGTATTAACTAGATTTATCTTCAAAACTGTCCTGTATCATAGTGTATTATATTTCATGTTATATGTAATATAGCGAAGTTGTAAGTTTGAAGAATATTTGTATGTGATATATTATTATAATCAGTTTTTCATATGGAATTGTAGTAGTTGAATTGTATATTAGCTACTAAGTATGAACTTAACGGGTAGGTAGTACCTGAATTTAAACTTATAAAACGCTAATATGAAGAAAAAGCTTTTATAAATGAGTTCATATTATGCTACGAGATACTATTGACTACTCTTAATATTCTGTATGATTAACTTGTTTCATTTGACTATTTTGAAGGAAATGGCACCGACTACTCGACACTCCTTGAATATGAGCAAAGAGGAATTTCGTGCCTTTCTTGCTTCAAACATAGCCGCAGTACAGGCCGTGCTACATACCAACAATAACTCCGAATCTAGCAATACAGCTAACGGTGCAAGAAATCGTGTAGGATGCTCCTACAAGGAATTCACTACCTGCAAACCTTCAAAATTTGATGGGATCGAAGGACCAATCGGATTGAAATGGTGGACCAAGAAAGTTGAATCGGTGTTTGCCATAAGTAAGTGTGCTGAAGGAGACAAAGTGAAGTACGCTACGCATACCTTCACAGGTATTGCGTTAACATGGTGGAATACCTATCTAGAGCAAGTGGGACAAGATGCTGCTTACGCACTACCATGGTCAGCATCCAAGCACTTGATGAACGAGAAGTACCGTCCCAGAACTGAGGTCAATAAGCTCAAGTCAGAACTTAGAGGGTTATGAACACAAGGATTCGATATTACTTCGTACGAAAGACGATTCACAGAATTGTGCATATTGTGTTCGAGAGCGTTCGAAGATGAGGAAGAGAAGATCGACGTGTTTGTGAAAGGGTTACCGGAGAGAATCCAAGAAGATATAAGTTCACACGAGCCTACCTCCATACAAAAGACATGTAGAATTGCTCACAAACTAGTGAACCAGATTGAGGGAAGAATTAAAGAACAGGCGGCCGAAGAGGCCAACGTGAAGCTAGTCAAAAGAAAGTGGGAGGAAAACGGTGATAAGAGTCACTAAAACAATTACAAATATCCCAACAATCGCAACATCAATCGCAACTATAACAAACGGCACAACAACAACTACAACAATCATCCCAACAACAATAACAACCACAACAACAACAATAATCAGAAGCAGCTATGCCAAAGGTGCAAAAAGTATCACTCGGGGTTCTGCACCAAATTTTGCAACAAGTGTAAAAGAAATGGACATAGCGCGGTAAAGTGTGAGGTCTACGGACCAGTGGTTAACAGAACGAAAGGAACAAATGGTGTCAGAACGAGTAATGGCGAAGCAAGTAGTGTCGGAGCAAGTTATGCCAATGTAGTTTGTTATAAATGTGGAAAACCTGGCCACATTATTAGAAATTACCCGAACCAGGAGAACACGAATGGACAAGGCCGCGGAAGAGTTTTCAATATTAATGCGGCAGAGGCACAGGAAGACTCGGAGCTTGTTACGGGTACATTTCTTATTGACAATAAATCTGCTTACGTTTTATTTGATTCGGGTGCAGATAGAAGCTATATGAGTAGAGATTTTTGTGCTAAATTAAGTTATCCATTGACGCCGTTGGATAGTAAATTTTTACTCGAATTAGCAAATGGTAAATTAATTTCAGCAGATTATATATGCCGGAATTGAGAAATTAAACTGGGTAGCGAAATATTTAAGATTGATTTGATACCAGTAGAGTTAGGGGGTTTTGATGTAATAATTGGCATGGACTGGCTGAAAGAGGTGAAAGCGGAGATCGTATGTTACAAAAATGCAATTATTATTGTACAAGAAGAAGGAAAACCCTTAATGGTGTACGGAGAAAAGGGCAACACGAAGCTACATCTTATTAGTAATTTGAAGGCACAAAAACTAATAAGAAAAAGTTGCTATGCTATTCTAGCACACGTCGAGAAAGTGCAAACTGAAGAAAAGAGCATCAATGATGTTCCTGTCGCAAAAGAATTTCCCGATGTATTTCCGAAAGAATTACCGGGACTACCTCCACATCGATCTGTTGAATTTCAAATAGATCTTGTACCAAGAGCTGCACCAATAGCTCGTGCTCCTTACAGACCATCACCCAGCGAGATGAAAGAACTGCAAAGCTAACTGCAAGAACTATTAGAACGTGGTTTCATTCGACCAAGCACATCACCATGGGGAGCTCCTGTTTTGTTTTTCAAGAAGAAGGATGGTACATTTAGGTTGTGTATTGACTACAGAGAGTTGAATAAACTTACCATCAAAAATCGTTATCCACTGTCGAGAATTGACGACTTATTTGATCAACTACAAGGCTCGTCGGTTTATTCGAAAATCGATTTATTTTCTGGATATCATCAAATGCGAGTAAAGGAGGATGATATTCCAAAAAAATCCTTTTAGGACGCGTTATGGTCATTACGAGTTTATGGTTATGCCGTTTGGATTGACTAACGCACCAGCTGTGTTCATGGACCTTATGAACTGAGTGTATGAGCCATATCTTGACAAGTTTGTTATTGTTTTCATCGATGACATACTTATTTACTCAAAGAATGATCAAGAGCACGAAGAACATTTGAGAAAAGTGCTAGAAGTATTGAGAAAAGAAAAACTGTACGCTAAGTTTTCAAAGTGTGCATTTTGGTTGGAAGAAGTTTAATTCCTCGGTCACATAGTGAACAAAGAAGGTATCCAGGTAGACCCGGCAAAGATCGAAACCATTGGAAAGTGGGAAACCCCAAAAACTCCGAAGCATATACGTCAATTTTTAGGATTGGCTGGTTACTACAGAAGATTCATCCAAGATTTCTCCAAAATAGCAAAACCTTTGACTGCATTAACGCATAAAGGGAAGAAATTTGAATGGAAGGATGAACAAGAGAAGGCGTTTCAGTTATTGAAAAAAAAGCTAACTACGGCACCTATATTGTCATTGCCTGAAGGGAATGATGATTTTGTGATTTATTGTGACGCATCAAAGCAAGGTCTTGGTTGTGTATTAATGCAACGAACGAAGGTGATTGCTTATTCGTCTAGACAATTGAAGATTCACGAGCAAAATTATACAACTCACGATTTGGAATTGGGTGCTGTTGTTTTTGCATTAAAGACTTGGAGGCATTATTTATATGGAGTCAAATTATTATATATACCGACCACAAAAGTCTCCAACATATATTTAATCAGAAGCAACTGAATATGAGACAACGCAGGTGGATTGAACTGTTGAATGATTATGATTTTGAGATTCGATACCACCCTGGGAAGGCGAATGTGGTAGCCGACGCTTTGAGTAGAAAGAACAGAGAACTTATACGGGTAAAAGCTATGAATATAATTATTCGTACTAACCTTACTACTCAAATAAAGGAGGTGCAACAGGGGGTTGTAAAAGAAGAAAAGTTGAAGAATGAGATACCCAAAGGATCAGAGAAACATCTTAATATTCGGGAAGACGGAACCCGATATAGGGCTGATAGAATTTGGGTACCAAGGTTTGGAGATGTGAGAGAAATGGTACTTAAAGAAGCACATAAAACCAGATATTCAATACATCCCGGAGCGGGGAAGATGTATAAAGATCTCAAGAAACACTTTTGGTGGTCGGGTATGAAAGCCGATATTGCTAAATACGTAGGAGAATGTTTGACGTGTTCTAAGGTCAAAGCTGAACATCAGAAACCATCAGGTCTACTACAACAACCTGAAATCCCGGAATGGAAATGGGAAAATATTACCATAGATTTCATTGCTAAATTGCCAAAGACTGCAAGTGGTTATGATAGTATTTGGGTAATAGTTGATCGTCTCACCAAGTCAGCACACTTCCTGCCAATGAGAGAAGATGACAAAATGGAGAAGTTGGCACGATTGTATTTGAAGGAGGTTGTCTCCAGACATGGAATACCCTTCTCTATTATCTCTGATAGGGATGGTAGATTTGTTTCAAGGTTCTGGCAGACGTTGCAACAAGCATTGGGGACTCGTCTAGACATGAGTACTGCATATCATCCACAAACTGATGGGCAGAGCGAAAGGACGATACAAACGCTTGAAGACATGCTACGAGCATGTGTTATTGATTTCGGAAACAGTTGGGATCGACACCTACTGTTAGCAGAATTTTCCTACAACAACAGTTATCATTCTAGTATTGAGATGGTGCCGTTTGAGGCACTTTATGGTAGAAAGTGCAGGTCTCTGATTTGTTGGAATGAAGTGGGGGATAGACAGATTACGGGTCCAGAGATAATACAAGAAACTACCGAGAAAATCATCCAAATTCAACAACGATTGAAAATCGCCCAGAGTCGACAAAAGAGCTACGCGGACAGTAAAAGAAAAGATATAGAGTTTGAAATTGGAGAAATGGTCATGCTTAAGGTTTCACCTTGGAAAGGCGTTATTCGATTTGGTAAACGGGGGAAACTAAATCCAAGGTACATTGGACCATTCAAGATTATAGATCGTGTCGGACCAGTAGCTTACCAACTGGAGCTACCTCAACAACTCGCGGCTGTATATAACACTTTCCACGTCTTGAATTTGAAGAAATGTTTTGCTAAAGAAGATCTCACTATTCCGTTGGACGAAATCCAAATCAATGAAAAACTTCAATTCATTGAAGAACCTGTCTAAATAATGGATCGTGAGGTTAAGATACTTAAGCAAAACAAGATACCGATTGTTAAGGTTCGATGGAATGCTCGTAGAGGACCCGAGTTCACCTGAGAGCATGAAGATCAGATGAAGAAGAAATACCCGCATCTATTTCCAGAAGATTCGTCAACACCTTCAACAGCTTAAAATTTCGGGACGAAATTTATTTAACGGGTAGGTACTGTAGTGACCCGAACTTTTCCATGTTTATATATATTAATTGAGATTGATATTTACATGACTAAATGTTTCTAATGTGTTAAGAAATCAAACTTGTTAAGACTTGATTAAATGAAATAAGTTTCATATAGACAATTGATCACCCAAGTTGACCGGCGATTCACGAACGTTACAAAATTGTAAAAACTACATGTTGTGGTATATATAGACATATATATATATATATATGCTTGACATGAGATTATGATAAGTAAGTATCTCACTAAGTATATTAACAATGTGTGATATACATAAGAAATGAGATTACTAAGTTAAGAAACTCGAAATGATATATATAACGATTATCGTTATGATAACGTCTACTAAATATATATGTATCATATTAAGATATTGATACACTATATTTAACATAATAAAATGATATTTAAATATATCATTAAGTGTGTTAACAATGAACTACATATGTAAAAACAAGACTACTAACTCAAGAATTACGAAACGAGACTTATATGTAACGATTATCGTTGTAACGATATTTTAATGTATATATCATATTAAGAGATATTCATACATCATAATATCATGATAATATAATAATTTAACATCTCATTTGATATAATAAACATTGGGTTAACAACATTAATTGAGATCGTTAACTTAAAGGTTTCAAAACAACACTTACATGTAACGACTAACGAAGACTTAACGACTAATTAGAATGTATATACATGTTGTGTTTTGATATGTATTCTTACAATTTTAAAAGACTTCAATACACATATCAAAGTACTTCTACTTAACAAAAATTCTTACAATTACATCCTCGTTCAGTTTCATCAACAATTCTACTCGTATGCACCCGTATTCGTACTCGTACAATACACAGCTTTTAGATGTATGTAATATTGGTATATACACTCCAATGATCAGCTCTTAGCAGCCCATGTGAGTTACCTAACACATGTGGGAACCATCATTTGGCAACTAGCATGAAATATCTCATAAAATTACAAAAATATTAGTAATCATTCATGACTTATTTACATGAAAACAAAATTACATATCCTTTATATCTAATCCATATACCAACGACCAAAAACACCTACAAACACTTTCATTCTTCAATTTTCTTCATCTAATTGATCTCTCTCAAGTTCTATCTTCAAGTTCTAAGTGTTCTTCATAAATTCCATAAGTATAGTTTCATAAAAATCAAGAATACTTCCAAGTTTGCAAGTCTACTTCCTAGCTTTCTAATCCATTCCAAGTAATCATCTAAGATCAAGGAACTTTTGTTATTTACAGTAGGTTATCTTTCTAATTCAAGGTAATATTCATATTCAAACTTTGATTCAATTTCTACAACTATAACAATCTTATTTCGAGTGAAAATCTTACTTGAACTGTTTTCGTGTCATGATTCTGCTTCAAGAACTTTCATGCCATCCAAGGATCCTTTGAAGCTAGATCCATTTTTCTCATTTCCAGTAGTTTTATCCAAAAAACTTGAGGTAGTAATGATGTTCATAACATCATTCGATTCATACATATAAAGCTATCTTATTCGAAGGTTTAAACTTGTAATCACTAGAACATAGTTTAGTTAATTCTAAACTTGTTCGCAAACAAAAGTTAATCCTTCTAACTTGACTTTTAAAATCAACTAAACACATGTTCTATATCTATATGATATGCTAACTTAATGATTTAAAACCTGGAAACACGATGAACACCATAAAATCGGATATACGCCGTCGTAGTGAAACCGGGGGCTGTTTTGGTTTGGATAATTAAAAACTATGATAAACTTTGATTTAAAAGTTGTTCTTCTGGGAAAATGATTTTTCATATGAACATGAAACTATATCCAAAAATCTTGGTTAAACTCAAAGTGAAAGTATGTTTTTCAAAATGGTCATCAAGATGTCGTTTTTTCGACGAAAATGACTACCTCTTTAGTAATTGGCATGTAACTTAAATTTCCGACTATAAACCTATACTTTTTATTTGTGGATTCTTAAATTAGAGTTCAATATGAAACCATAGCAATTTGATTCACTCAAAACGGATTTAAAATGAAGAAGTTATGGGTAAAACAAGATTGGATATTTTTGATCTTTTTAGCTACGGAAATGTTTAACAAATCTATACAAATCATATCCTAGCTAACTTATATTGTATTATACATGTATTCTAATATATTACGTAATCTTGGGATACCATAGACATGTATGCAAATGTTTTGACATATCATATCGACCAATGTATATATATTATTTGGAACAACCATAGACACTCTATATGCAGTAATGTTGGAGTTAGCTATACAGGGTAGAGGTTGATTCCAAAAATATATATACTTTGAGTTGTGATTTAGCCCGAGACATGTATACACTGGGTCGTGGATTGATTCAAGATAATATATATCGATTTATTTCTGTACATCTAACTGTGGACAACTACTTGTAGGTTACTAACGAGGACAGCTGACTTAATACACTCAAATCTTTAAAACATAATAAAAATGGCTGTAATTATATTTTGATCATACTTTGATTTATATGTACATATTTGTATAGGTTCGTGAATCGATCCGTGGCCAAGTCTTATTTTCGAGGAAGGAAATATCTGTGAAAGTGAGTCATAGTCCCACTTTTAAAATCTAATATTTTTGGGATGAGAATACATGCAGGTTTTATAAATGATTTACAAAATAGACACAAGTACATGAAACTACATTCTATGGTTGAATTATCGAAATCGAATATGCCCCTTTTTATTAAGTCTGGTAATCTAAGAATTAGGGAACAGACACCCTAATTGACGCGAATCCTAAAGATAGATCTATTGGGCCTAACAAACCCCATCCAAAGTACCGGATGCTTTAGTACTTCGAAATTTATATCATATCCGAAGGGTATCCCGGAATGATGGGGATATTCTTATATATGCATCTTGTTAATGTCGGTTACTAGGTGTTCACCATATGAATGATTTTTATCTCTATGTATGGGATGTGTATTGAAATATGAAATCTTGTGGTCTATTGTTACGATTTGATATATATAGGTTAAACCTATAACTCACCAACATTTTTGTTGACGTTTAAAGCATGGTTATTCTCAGGTGAATACTAAGAGCTTCCGCTGTTGCATACTAAAATAAGGACAAGATTTGGAGTCCATGTTTGTATGATATTGTGTAAAAACTGCATTCAAGAAATATATGTCGATGTAATATATTTCTATTGTAAACCATTATGTAATGGTCGTGTGTAAACAGTATATTTTAGATTATCATTATTTGATAATCTACGTAATGTTTTTAAAACCTTTATTGATAAAATAAAGGTTATGGTTGTTTTAAAAATGAATGCAGTCTTTAAAAAACGTCTCATATAGAGGTCAAAACCTCGCAACGAAATCAATTAATATGGAACGTTTATAATCAATATGAACGGGACATTTCACCTTGTCCTTGTCCTCAAGTCGTGACAATCTTCGACCAAGTTTTAGAATATTTCCATGAATTACACTGTTTTGTCCCTGTGTCGAAAGAGAACAAAAGTTGGGTGGATTTTCAAGAGGAGGTTCTTGAATCTACTTGGTTGAAGCTTTGCATATTGAATATGAAGAGACTTGAATGGAATGGTGAAATAGAGATGTCATTCCAACATATGCGAATAGTTTGGTCAGATAGAGACCATATGGAAGCGACATATGGGAATGTTGAGCTGCATGTTGCATTCTTGATGCCATGAAGTGTGCAATATTTACTTTGGTGGATGATAGTACTCCAAATGAACATATATTTAGGCGTAATATCCTCCCAATATGTAAAATTTTTAGTTACTATTGTTCTATTTTTATGTAATATTCATTTAAATAAATAAGTGCAAAGACAAAAGAAGAAAATGACGATTTGAAGACGCAAATGACCAAAAAAACTAAAAAGTACAAAGTACTATCCAAGTGATTCAATTTATTGATAAGAAACGTCTAAAAATTACAAAAGTACAAGTTGCGAAACGCAAAGTACAAGATATCTAAGCGTACGAAAGGACGTTCGAAAATCCGAAACCGAGACATGAACCTAGCATTAACGCGCGAGTCAACAGAGCTAAAAGTACAAGTCAACTATGCACAAGAATATAATATAATATATATATAATTATATAAAATTATATATTATTATATTATAAATTATTATATTATATATTATAATATTCAGCAGCCCACGTTTAACTCAATTTGGTGAGCTGGAATCCGAAGCTCCGCACTCGCAGAGCTATAACGCACAAAAGTACCGCACTCGCGGAGCAGTCAGTCTCAAGAATTGCCTATAAAAGCCAACGAATTCAGACGATGAAATGCACCCCTTTTCCAACCTCAATCTCTCTATATGTATTTATATTTATATTTATATTTATAATTAAGTTTAATTTAAGATTAATAATAATAATAAGGTTATTGTAAGAAATGTTTTACGGGCTTTAAGTCGAAACTCTGTCCGTGTAACGCTACGCGATAAATAATCACTCTAAGCTATGTTCTTCCTTTTTAAATTAATGTCTCGTAACTAAGTTATTATTATGCTTATTTGAGCCGAAGTAATTGTGATGTTGGGCTAAATATTAAGTTGGGGTTATTGGATTTTGTACCATAATTCAGGTTTGGACAAAAGACCGACACTTGTGGACATTAGACTATGGACTATTAATAGATGGGGGGTATTGTCTAATCGAATGACAACTCATTTGAATCTGTCAAACCTATCTTCAAATTAGTTAATCTAATAATTATTAAATGATTATGTATGTCCTATTTAGTGACGTTTATACGACATCTTTTACGATCATTTAATTAATTATTCGGGTTGAGTAATTGATGTGTGCGAGTTGGGGTACGAAATACTAAATATTTTTAATACGAAATACGTTACAAATTACACAAGTTTTAATTATTTATTTACAGATGGGATATACCTAAACCTTGCTACAATACTATAGGCAGTGTACCCAATCGTAGAGTAGTATAGTTTTTAGTAAATCCGGTTCGTTCCACAGGGAGCGGACTTATTGTACACTATATTTTAATTAACTATATTTGTACAAAATATTTATAATTATATATAATAATATATAAAAGGGGGTTTACCGTTTAATGACCGGTTTGTCGATTTTAAAACTTTAGTCGCAGTTAAAACCTAATGTAAAATATTAAATAAATAAAAGACTTAATTTAAAGCGTAAAATAAATAACGATAATGAAATTGCAATAAATAAAAGTGCGATGAAATAAAATTGCGATAATTAAAAATGTGATAATTAGAAGTGCAATTAAATATGAAAATAAAGGAATTATACTTATTTAAACTTCCGTAATCATGATGTTTGACGTGTTGATTTTATTTTATTCCCATGGGTTAATTGTTCTTTGTCCTGGATTATTCAATATGTCCGTCTGGTTTTGTCCATAACAGTCCATCAGTCATAAATATAAAGTGCGAGTGTCCTCGTCAAATTATCCTTATACCCGAAGTCAAATATTCCAACTAATTAGGGACTTAAACTGTAACAAGGTTTTAATACTTTGTTTAATAATTACACCAGGTTATCGACTACGTGTAACCCAAGGTTTTAATACTTTGTTATCAATTATTCCAAGTGTCCTTGTACATAATTTCACCCCTGTTTTAATAATTCTAGTGACTATTAATCCATTCCCGTGTCCGGTTAAATGAACGATTATTCGTACATATAAATATCCCGCCCATCGTGTCCGATTGAGTGTATATGGTTATTTATAGGGACATCCAATTGTAAATCTTTATATTAAAATTAACAAACTATCATTTAGTTAAACAAATATAAAGCCCATTAATAGCCCATAGTCTAATTTCCACAAGTGTCGTTCTTTTGTCTAAACCCCAATTATGGTACAAAGCCCAATTAGCCAATTTTAATATTTTTAGCCCAACATCATGATTACTTCGGCTTAAATAAGCATAATAATAACTTAGTTACAAGACATTAATTTAAAAAGGAGAACATAACTTACATTGAGTATTTATCGCGTAGCTTTACACAGACAGAACTTTGACTTTTAAAACCCGTAAAATAACTTTTACATAACCCAAACTAATCTAATATAAAACTACCCTATACTATAATATATATATATATATATATATATATATATATATATATATATATATATATATATATATATATATATATATATATATATTATTAGAGGAGTTTTATTATTATTATGTTTTTTATTCGTCGAATAAGCTGGCTATTAATAGAACCTGACCAACTTTTTCGGGCCATGCGATCGCATGGGATATGTGCCTTCTGGCCATGCGATCGCATGGTGTCTGGCACCAGCTCACATTCATTTGTTTTTTAGTCTGCCGACACTATTTAATATAATATAAAATATATAAATAATTTATATAATTATTTAAATATTATATAATATTCTTGTGCATAGTAGACTTGTAATTTTTGGTCCCTTGCGTCGGGCGTTGATAGTTGGCTCAGGTCCCGGTTTCGGATTTTTGAACGTCCTTTCGTATAATTTAATATCTTGTACTTTGCGTTCCGCAACTTGTACTTTTGTCATTTTTAGATGTTTCTCATCAATAAATTGAACCACTTGGATTGTATCTTGTACATTTGAGCTTTTTGGTCATTTGCGTCTTCAAATCGTCGTTTTCGCCTTTTGTCTTCGCACTTATTTAATATAAACGATTACAACTTAAAATAGGACAATTACAACTAAATAATTTACATATTGGGAGGATATTGCTACTAAATATATGTTTATTTGGAGCACTCTCAAATATCCCCACACTTGAACGTTGCTTGTCCTCAAGCAATACAGAACTTGAAATTAAATTACACGAATCACATCTTTATTCTTCACACTTTATACGTTAGTGATTTTGATACGGCGGTATAAACAATCATAGTAACGATGTGGTTTACAGTCCCACATGACTATAAAAATTTAGATCCTTAAGGAAATTGGATCTTTATGAAAACATTTGATCTTTTGAAAATTCATTCTAGCTTTTACCCTAGATAAGTTTTCCGGAATACCCCTTCACCGGTGTTTGCAAAAAGTTTTTGTGGGTTTTGTGGGTTTCAGATTTGAAAATTTTAGCTCAAAACTTATGGTTTTGTGTCACCCACTTGCTAACCTTGTATTGGGAAAGCAACACGTCCAGTATACTTGTCCCGTATATTACCTTTCGGCAAATTACCGTCCGGTTGTAAAGGAAAGCGATGAACAAGAAACTGTTAAGGCAATGTCTAATGACATGCAGATGTTCATGGTCCAAAACGTGTCGGATGCAATTACTATCCTTTGTAGGAGCAATAGTAAAGTTCACCCTATAGTTTTTCGGTCTGGCACAAGGTCCTGTATTTGACCATGCTATGCAACCACCGTTCTTACGGTTGACACCCAATTTGGTTCAGGTGACCTAATGAATTCCAGGTGAATTCCTAGGATTTTACGTTCAATGGTAATGAACGCATTGAAAATGGGTTTTCAGAAAACAAATCGATTTTAATTTTGATTAAAATATTTTCTCGTTCAAGCTCGAGTTTAGATATCATTAAATTCCATGAGTTTGTAATTCTCAATCTTTAAAGTCAATCTCAAGGATTGAGTAATATCAGGCTTAAATGCTGATTTTTAATCTTTAAAGGAGATTATCCTTTCTGGGGGTCTGATTCATTAGTCTTATCAAGCTAATTTGCATGGCGCCCTCCCCATTTTACGAGACAGATCTTCTCATGGTTAGGATAAGTCTGACCACTTGGCGACCCTGTTTGATGCTGAGGTCCATGGATTTCCTGCTGATTTTAGAGATGACTTTTCTAGATTTTTCATCAACCTACAGCTGGTCTGGACGACAACTTCTTGACCTAAATCAAGAAGCGCGTGTCTTTTTCGGAAGACTTTATTTCCTTTTAATGATGGAATTGATTCATCGTGTAGATCCATCTTTTCTTTACAGTAAATCGGGTAAACCAGTTAATTTAGTCCAAAATAAAAGCACCTGCAATAACTTTACAAAAACATGTGATAGATAGTTTTTAATTGAATATCTTGGTACATTCTCCCCACACTTTGCTTTTTTCATGCGTCTTTTTTTATCTTAATAAATAAATTCAAGCGTTTTAGTTGTTTCTCAATTTATGTCCTTTCCGAGGTAACAATAATTTCGGCATTAACACCTAGTTTTATCGTTCATAAATATGTATAAACATGGTTTTGTATTCATTTAGTTGAAAATTTTTAAAATTTTCACAATATTTAGAAAATAAGCCAAGTATAAACCTGAGAGAATTTATAACCCTTCCCCACACTTGAGATCATGCAATGCCCTCATTTGCATGAAATCAGACTATAATTATAAATTCACGAGGGTGATAAGTGTAGAAAAGTGATTAAAAATACCCAGTTTGTAATTACAAAGCTCGTCGAATGATAGATGGCGTGCCTCATCGTTCATTCCTTCTTGTTTTATTACACATGTTTTTCTTCAAAAACGGTTGCTTTTCTGAACTGTTATCTAATATTTGAAAATACGTCTTTTACCCTAACTCATCATGAATTTTTATTAACGAGTTATGCACTAACCCGAACCCCTAATTTAACGTTAAGTGGGGTTAGACTTCCTCATACTTAGCTGACGACATGTGAAGTCGGTAGAATAAGTTCCACGAATTAAAATAGTGAGCCAGTTATTTACATCTCGGGTGGTATAAAATATATCAATGGGTTTAAAGTTTAGACCCACCCGATCGTCACTACTTAATTCTTTTTTAAGTGTAGCTTTTAGTAAATGGATATGTCTCTTTTCCGGTTCTTGGTCAAATGGATCGATATACACCGACATACATATTTCTATAGGGTGGATAATTCCTAACATTTCCTTCCGTTTATTCTCGGGATCAAAGTTTTCACCTCTATTACCCAATTGGGTGAAATTCGAGGTGTCAATATCTATTACAGCTTGTAGTTCATCTTTGGTAGATGACTCATCTATTAAGAATCTTGGGTTGGAAGGTTGTGGAATGGTGAATTTCGGGATCAAAGCAAATTCTTCTTCATTAATCGGTCCCACCATTTTGGTCTCGGGGGTAAAATTTTCAACGTTATCTTTTTTCCAAGAGTACCAATTTGTCACCCTTACTTCTTCTTCTTCATCCATTGATGGATCGTTGATTTCGTCAGTAGAGGCTATTGTGTCGATATGTTGTGAAATTGGTAAAGCTGAATAAAAAGTATCATCGGGATAATTGGTGATTTCGGAGCTCTCGAATTCATCAAAATTCGATGATATGAGATTTTCTTGCACACGACTCCTCAGATCAACAGGTGTGTAATCTGATAGAGTTTCAGCTTGCCGATTTACAAACTCTCTCATTTGTTCATTTTGAGCATCAAGTTCTTCGAGTTTGATTTTCATATTGTCTAAAAGATTTTCAGACACATAATTCTCCTCGTCTTCTGGTTGTTGAGTTTGGATATATTCTTGGGAATAATCCCAATTTGAATTGTATTCTTCATAACCATTCCATTCAGGTTCCATGGTTGCATAATTTTCCATAGGAACGTAATAATAACATTCCCATGTTGAGTGATAATCTCCACAGATTTCACAACCAGTTATTGTTTCGTCATTCGTGATCCAAGATTGACCGAACGAATTGTCATCAACACCCGTTTGAGAGTATTGATTAAATTGATTTCGGATGTTATAAAGAGTTTCCAAAATATTCTCGAGATTTTCCATAATGCGCTTCTTTTTTTTTTTTATACCAAATTTTAGCTACAATGTGGTGCATTTACTTAATTATCCTATTAGTCATAAAATAAAAAAAAATTATATAAGTTATCAAATTAATAGACTTTTCTGCTTTTGCCCACGTTTTGAATAGCCAATAGATGCAGCAGGGAGCCAGAACCCTTTAAATCGGAAGCTCACAACTCAGCCACTAACAAATCCAACTATTACTACGAAGCAGAAAATTTGGATGTCTATCAATTTAACCGCTTAAAATAATTTTTCCTTTTGAATTATTAGAGAAGAAATAGAGAAAATTCCAAGTCCTAAAAACTAGAATGGCGAGAAATAAGAAAGAAAAAGAGCGCGTCGAAAAATGTTGAAAAATAAAAGGTCGAAAAATAATAGGCGTCGAAAAATAAAAATTAGAAAGTAGCGCGTCGAAACTTAAAAAAAAAAACTAAAAACTAAGAATTAAAAGTTGCGTCTAAAAAATATTAAAGTTTAAAAGAAATACTATATCCCAAATGGCAAAAACTTAAAAAGGTACTAAAAACTTAGAACGGCGTCACAAAATTCTAAAGCACCTAAATCTTAGTCTAAAGAAAAAGCACTTAAGGGATTTTACGGCAAAGCCTAAAAATCTAGAAATAAAAATTCTATGGCAAAAACTATGACTAAAACTAAGTACGAGCGAAAAATACAAATATTACGCTAAAACGATTAAAAAGGTACAAAATATAAAAATAAAACTAAAGTTTATGAAAATACAATTTTTATAAAAATATTATTTTTATATTATTTATTTTATAAAAGTATTAATTTTATATTTTATAAAACTAATTAAACTTAAAAATACAAATTAAATAAATAACTAAATTAAATATTTAACTAATCTAACCTAATTAAGGTTTAAATATAATAATAATAATTATAATCCGTAATTAATGCAGTACTCAGTCAACTCTGGCGTGTCAGCAGGGCTCATGCGATCGCATGAGTCCTAAGTTATCCAGCCATGCGATCGCATGGGCTAGGGTTTCGGGCCAGACACTGGGCTGCTACAGTACTGGACTCGAGTGTTTTTTTTTTTTTTTTTCTGTTTTAAATAAATACGAAATATTTAAATAAAACTTATATTTTTTTAACACTAAAATAAAAATAAAGAAACTTTATAAAACTTTTAACAAACTCTTAAAAATATATAAATTTTTGTTTTTCTTTTTATATTTTCGGTTTTTTTTTTATATTGTTTTTCTAAAAATGACATACAAATATATTTATAAAATATAGTGTTTCGCCAAAGTCCACGGCAGCGGCGCCAAACACTTGATGTGTTCGAGGTGGGGTACGAAATACTAAATATTTTTAATACGAAATACGTTACAAATTACACAAGTTTTAATTATTTATTTACAGATGGGATATACCTAAACCTTGCTACAACACTATAGGCAGTGTACCTAATCGTAGAGTAGTATAGTTTTTAGTAAGTCCGGTTCGTTCCACAGGGAGCGGGCTTATTGTACACTATATTTTAATTAACTATATTTGTACAAAATATTTATAATTATATATAATAATATATAAAAGGGGGTTTACCGTTTAATGACCGGTTTGTCGATTTTAAAACTTTAGTCGCAGTTAAAACCTAATGTAAAATATTAAATAAATAAAAGACTTAATTTAAAGCGTAAAATAAATAACGATAATGAAATTGCAATAAATAAAAGTGCGATGAAATAAAATTGCGATAATTAAAAATGTGATAATTAGAAGTGCAATTAAATATGAAAATAAAGGAATTATACTTATTTAAACTTCCGTAATCATGATGTTTGACGTGTTGATTTTATTTTATTCCCATGGGTTAATTGTTCTTTGTCCTGGATTATTCAATATGTCCGTCTGGTTTTTGTCCATAACAGTCCATCAGTCATAAATATAAAGTGCGAGTGTCCTCGTCAAATTATCCTTATACCCGAAGTCAAATATTCCAACTAATTAGGGACTTAAACTGTAACAAGGTTTTAATACTTTGTTTAATAATTACACCAGGTTATCGACTGCGTGTAACCCAAGGTTTTAATACTTTGTTATCAATTATGCCAAGTGTCCTTGTACATAATTTCACCCCTGTTTTAATAATTCTAGTGACTATTAATCCATTCCCGTGTCCGGTTAAATGAACGATTATTCGTACATATAAATATCCCGCCCATCGTGTCCGATTGAGTGTATATGGTTATTTATAGGGACGTCCAATTGTAAATCTTTATATTAAAATTAACAAACTATCATTTAGTTAAACAAATATAAAGCCCATTAATAGCCCATAGTCTAATTTTCACAAGTGTCGTTCTTTTGTCTAAACCCCAATTATGGTACAAAGCCCAATTACCCAATTTTAATATTTTTAGCCCAACATCATGATTACTTCGGCTTAAATAAGCAAAATAATAACTTAGTTACAAGACATTAATTTAAAAAGGAGAACATAACTTACATTGAGCATTTATCGCGTAGCTTTACACAGACAGAACTTTGACTTTTAAAACCCGTAAAATAACTTTTACATAACCCAAACTAATCTAATATAAAACTATCCTATACTATAATATATATATATATATATATATATATATATATATATATATATATATATATATATATATATATATATATATATATATATATATATATTATTAGAGGAGTATTATTATTATTATGTTTTTTATTCGTCGAATAAGCTGGCTATTTATAGAACCTGACCAACTTTTTCGGGCCATGCGATCGCATGGGATATGTGCCTTCTGGCCATGCGATCGCATGGTGTCTGGCACCAGCTCACATTCATTTGTTTTTTAGTCTGCCGACACTATTTAATATAATATAAAATATATAAATAATTTATATAATTATTTAAATATTATATTATATTCTTGTGCATAGTAGACTTGTAATTTTTGGTCCCTTGCGTCGGGCGTTGATAGTTGGCTCAGGTCCCGGTTTCGGATTTTTGAACGTCCTTTCGTATAATTTAATATCTTGTACTTTGCGTTCCGCAACTTGTACTTTTGTCATTTTTAGACGTTTCTCATCAATAAATTGAACCACTTGGATTGTATCTTGTACATTTGAGCTTTTTGGTCATTTGCGTCTTCAAATCGTCGTTTTCGCCTTTTGTCTTCGCACTTATTTAATATAAACGATTACAACTTAAAATAGGACAATTACAACTAAATAATTTACATATTGGGAGGATATTGCTACTAAATATATGTTCATTTGGAGCACTATCAAATATCCCCACACTTGAACGTTGCTTGTCCTCAAGCAATACAGAACTTGAAATTAAATTACACGAATCACATCTTTATTCTTCACACTTTATACGTTAGTGATTTTGATACGGCGGTATAAACAATAATAGTAACGATGTGGTTTACAGTCCCACATGACTATAAAAATTTAGATCCTTAAGGAAATTGGATCTTTATGAAAACATTTGATCTTTTGAAAATTCATTCTAGCTTTTACCCTAGATAAGTTTTCTGGAATACCCCTTCACCGGTGTTTGCAAAATGTTTTTGTGGGTTTTGTGGGTTTCAGATTTGAAAATTTTAGCTCAAAACTTATGGTTTTGTGTCACCCACTTTCTAACCTTGTATTGGGAAAGCAACACGTCCAGTATACTTGTCCCGTATATTACCTTTCAGCAAACTACCGTCCGGTTGTAAAGGAAAGCGATGAACAAGAAACTGTTAAGGCAATGTCTAATGACATGCAGATGTTCATGGTTCAAAACGTGTCGGATGCAATTACTATCCTTTGTAGGAGCAATAGTAAAGTTCACCCTATAGTTTTTCGGTCTGGCACAAGGTCCTGTATTTGACCATGCTATGCAACCACCGTTCTTACGGTTGACACCCAATTTGGTTCAGGTGACCTAATGAATTCCAGGTGAATTCCTAGGATTTTACGTTCAATGGTAATGAACGCATTGAAAATGGGTTTTCAGAAAACAAATCGATTTTAATTTTGATTAAAATATTTTCTCGTTCAAGCTCGAGTTTAGATATCATTAAATTCCATGAGTTTGTAATTCTCAATCTTTAAAGTCAATCTCAAGGATTGAGTAATATCAGGCTTAAATGCTGATTTTTAATCTTTAAAGGAGATTATCCTTTCTGGGGGTCTGATTCATTAGTCTTATCAAGCTAATTTGCATGGCGCCCTCCCCATTTTATGAGACAGATCTTCTCATGGTTAGGATAAGTCTGACCACTTGGCGACCCTGTTTGATGCTGAGGTCCGTGGATTTCCTGCTGATTTTAGAGATGACTTTTCTAGATTTTTCGTCAACCTACAGCTGGTCTGGACGACAACTTCTTGACCTAAATCAAGAAGCGCGTGTCTTTTTCGGAAGACTTTATTTCCTTTTAATGATGGAATTGATTCACCGTGTAGATCCATCTTTTCTTTACAGTAAATCGGGTAAACCAGTTAATTTAGTCCAAAATAAAAGCACCTGCAATAACTTTACAAAAACATGTGATAGATAGTTTTTAATTGAATAACTTGGTACATTCTCCCCACACTTGGCTTTTTTCATGCGTCTTTTTTATCTTAATAAATAAATTCAAGCGTTTTAGTTGTTTCTCAATTTATGTCCTTTCCGAGGTAAAAATAATTTCGGCATTAACACCTAGTTTTATCGTTCATAAATATGTATAAACATGATTTTGTATTCATTTAGTTGAAAAATTTTAAAATTTTCACAATATTTAGAAAATAAGCCAAGTATAAACCCGAGAGAATTTATAACCCTTCCCCACACTTGAGATCATGCAATGCCCTCATTTGCATGAAGTCAGACTATAATTATAAATTCACGAGGGTGATAAGTGTAGAAAAGTGATTAAAAATACCCAGTTTGTAATTACAAAGCTCGTCGAATGATAGATGGCGTGCCTCATCGTTCATTCCTTCTTGTTTTATCACACATGTTTTTCTTCAAAAACGGTTGCTTTTCTGAACTGTTATCTAATATTTGAAAATACGTCTTTTACCCTAACTCATCATGAATTTTTATTAACGAGTTATGCACTAACCCGAACCCATAATTTAATGTTAAGTGGGGTTAGACTTCCCCATACTTAGCTGACGACATGTGAAGTCGGTAGAATAAGTTCCACGAATTAAAATAGTGAGCCAGTTATTTACATCTCGGGTGGTATAAAATATATCAATGGGTTTAAAGTTTAGACCCACCCGATCGTCACTACTTAATTCTTTTTTAAGTGTAGCTTTTAGTAAATGGATATGTCTCTTTTTAGTATTTCCAGTTTTTAGGCTTTGCCTTAAAATCCCTTAAGTGCTTTTTCTTTAGATTAAGATTTAGGCGCCTTAGAAATTTACGACGTCGCTTATCGCTTTAGTTTTAAATATGTTTTAGTGCCTTTTTAAGTTATTGCCGTTTTGGATTTAGAATTCCTCTAAGCTTTAATACCTTTAGACGTAAATTTTAATTTTTAGTTTTTAGACTTTTAAGTTTCGACGCTTTTCTTTCTTATTATTATTTTTCGACTTTTTATTTTTCGACTTTTTATTTTTCGACGTTTTTCGACGCGCTCTTTTTCTTTCTCATTTCTACGCTCTAGTTTTTTTAGGACATAGAATTTTCTTTATTTTCTTTAAAATTTTGACGAAAAGTTATTTTAGGCGGTTAAATTGATAGGCATCCAAATTTTCTGGTTCGTAGTAATAGTTGGATTTGTTAGTGGCGAGTTGTGGGCTTCCGATTTAAAGGGTCCTGGCTACCTGCTGCATCTATTGGCTATTCGAAACGAGGGCAAAGTCAGAAAAGTCTATTAATTTGATAGCTTATATAATTTTTATCTTTTATAACTAATAGGATATTCAGTGAATGCACCGAGCAAAACGTTCATCACCTTTCATACGTTCACCACCTGTAACTCGATCAAGACATCTAGCCAACATTGTCGCCGTCGATTTTTCTTTAGAATCGTCATCTAGTCGAACAAGTACTCCAATTCAAATTTTCAATAATCCATTTTTTGAACCCGACTTCACAATTGAGAAACCGGAGGATATTCAAGGACAATTCCAAGATCTGAAATACTAATCATTCCTCCTGAACCACAAACCGTTAAATCAGAATCTTATAGTGATTCGGATTCAACAATTTCAATTATGGAAGTAACTGAACCTCTAAGTATGGAAGACCGAATGAGAGCCACACGCACGGGCCAAGGCCACGCCATTATTAAGCCAGATGTTAATGCGCCAGATTATGAAATCAAAGGACAAATCCTACACATGGTAACTAATCAATGCCAATATAGTGGTACACCAAAAGAAGATCCAAACGAACATTTTTGAACCTTTAATAGGATTTGTACTCTATCTATCTCATGTTGTTTTCCTGGACTTTAAAGGGAGAAGCCAAAGATTGGTTAGAATCGTTACCTGAAGGGGATATTGATACATGGGATGTTTTAGTTGAAAATTTTCTTAAAAGATTCTTTCCAGCATCTAAAGCCGTGAGACTTCAAGAAGAAATTGTTACGTTCACGCGAAAGTCAAACTCTATATGAGGCGTGGACAAGATTCGAAAAGTTGTTGAGAGGATGTCCTCAGCACGGTTTAGACACTTATCAAATAGTACAAATATTCTACCAAGGTGTCGACGTTGCTACACGAAAAGACATCGACACAGCAGCTGGTGGTTCCATTATGAAGAAAACCGCAACCGAAGCTCACAAAATTATTGATAACACAGCCTCCCACTCACATGAGTGGCACCAGGAAAAAGATATTTTTCGTTCATCTAAAGCGGCTAGAGCCGATTCTAGCCATGACTTTGATTCCGTTTCCGCAAAAATAGATGCTTTCGAGAGACGAATTGAAAATATGAATAAAGATATTCATGCAATACGAATCAGTTGTGAGCAATGCGGTGGACCACACTTAACGAAAGATTGTCACATTGAGCAAACGATGGAACAATGTGAGAATGTTTCCTACATGAACCAAAGGCCGGGAAATAATTATCAAAATAATTATCAACCGCCAAGGCCAAACTTCAATCGAAATCAAAACATTCTTTACAATCCAAATGGACCCAACAATAACTCGTACAACCAACAAGGTCCGAATAACCAATCAACTCAAAACAACACTTTCAATCAATAAAGACCTAGCTTGTATAAACCACCACAACAAACCGAAGAGAAAAAGTCAAATCTAGAAGAAATGATGGCAAAGCTAATGGAATCTCAAACACAATTTATTACATCTCAAACCCAAACAAATGAGAGGTTTAATCAGTCATTAAGAACTCAACAAGCTTCCATTTTGAATCTAGAAAGACATGTAGGTACTCTTACTAGCATGATGAGTGAGAGGGAACAAGGAAAGCTACCGAGTAAAACTGAAGTAAATCCTCAGAATGAGAATGTTAATATGGTTCAACGAATTCTGAAAAACCAGCACCAGAACATGGGAAGGTTTTAGATGTGAGTAACAATGAAGAAGTTACAACACCACCATCACCCGAGTATGTAAAGCCAGTGGTGGCATCATACAGACCACCCATCCCGTTTCCAAGAAAAGGAGTTGAGTATGAGCAAGTAATAGGTAATAAAGTTTGTGATAACTTTAGAAAGAAGAAAAAGAATAAGAAAGTGCAAGAAACAAAAACTGTAAAAATAAACCCGGTGAAGATAGTTCCACCAAAACTTCCACCAAGGTTGGGTGATCCGGGTGAATTTATTGTTCCTTGTCTACTTAGTGATTGTGTCATGTATGATGCACTAGCAGATTTAGGTGTGAGTGTGAGTGTTATGCCTCTTTCATTATATAAAAGATTAGGAGTAGGTGAGTTAAGTCCAACGGAAATGAGTGTTCGACTCTTTGATCAAACCATTAGGCACCCAGTTGGAATTGCTGACAACCTACCCGTTTAAGTGGGTAATTTAACCTTTTTTGTCGAATTTATTGTCATTGACATAGAAGAGGACTCAAATGTTCCTCTAATTTTAGGTCGACCATTCTTAGCGTCCACCGGGACGTTATTTGATGTAAGAAGAGGAAGAATGACACTTAGTGATGGTGACAAATCGGTCACCTTTGTGATTCGAAAGTCTAAATCTCCACCAACCAAAACCATTGAACCAATAAAAATGATTGGTAAGAACCATGTTGTTTTAACAACTCCAACGGTAGTGCTTAATAATAATAAAACGCCTAAGTGTGGGGAAGATGAAGTAACACATAATGATGACTTGATAACAAAGAACCCCGTTGTTGATACGAAATTAAATGACTCCGTTATTAACAGCTCAATGAAGAAACTTATTAAACGGATTCGCGATGCTAGAACCAAGGGGAACTTTAAGTTATGTAACCGGTTAGTATCCAATCTATCGCCTAAAGAAAAAGGGAAACTAGTTGAATTTGTGGATATTACACAGGAATCAGACCAATGGCTTAAAGCAAAAGTCACAGATATGCAAGTTGATTATGGTCCAAGAGAAATTGACAATAAAGTTAATCACAAATTCGACACCACAGCAACCTAAGTGTTGGAAGATTCAAATGTTCTAAAAAGAAAACGCTGTCTAGAGTTAGTTGTTCTGTTCTCTTCTAGTTCCGAGAATGGAATCCGATTGGTCTTTTCCACTAGCAGACACTAAAGAACTAGTTTTCTCCCCCCATTCTGAATTTTTTTTGTTTTGTAGGTTTTATATAAAATTAATATGCATTTTAAATTTAAGTTTTGTATGAATTTAAAAACAAAATTTAATTTAATTCATTAAGTTTAAAAAATTGATTTCTAAAATTCGTCGTAAGTTAAAGACTAGGTCATGGAACTGAAATTGCTTTACCCGAGGGCGAGGCGAAAAATTTTGTTATCATTCTTTTTAATTTTATTGATCTAAAGTATACCAAAAAAATTAAAAAAAAAACCCAAAAATATTTGCTTTTAAAACAATCGCTTTAACGACAAATTTTAAATTTTGTCGAGGGACAGACTAGGTAAACATACCGAAACTACCTAAAGTAAAAGGAAACAAAATTTTTAAAAAATATATTCATTTAAATTATTTTAATAAATAAAGGTTTTATAATATATATATATATATATATATATATATATATATATATATATATATATATATATATATATATATATATATATATTATATGTCTGTAGTTTATCTTATGTACAAAACACGGTAAAACAGCGCATTTTCAAATACTGGCATTAAGTTCAGCAAAAGCTACTAATTTTAACGACAAGACGCAAAATATCAAATGTGATATAAAATAATATGTTTGCAAACTTGGTATTTTTAATCATTTTTCTACACTAATCACCCTCATGAATTTAAATTTTTACTGATTTCTTGCAAATGAGGGCATTGCAAGATCTCAAGTATGGGGAAGGGTTATAAATTCTCTTGGGTTTACACTTGGTTTAATTGCCAAATCTTATGAAAATTTGAAAAATTTTCAACTAAATGAATTGAAAATCATGTTTATACATATTTATGAATGATAAAACTAGGTGATAATACCGAAATTATTGTTACCTCGGAGAGAACATAAATGGAGAAACAACCCAAAACGCTTGAACTCATTTAAAATGGAATAAAGGAGAATAAAAAGGAAAAGAAAAGAATAAATAAAAGTTAAGTGTGGGAAGAATTTATCAAGTTCTTTAAAACATATATCACATATTTGTACAAGATTATTGCAGGTACTTTTGCTTTGGAATAAACTAATCAGTTTTACCCGATTTACTGTAATATATTTGAAAGAAAGATGGATCTACACGATGAATCAATTACATCATTAAAAGGAAGTAAAGTCTTCCGAAAAAGACACGCGCTTCTTGATTTAGGTCAGGAAGTTGTCGTCCAGACCAGTTGTAGAGTCTACGAAAAACCTTGAAAAGTTTTTTCAAAAATCAGCTGGAAATCCACGGACCTTAGCATCAAACAGGGTCGCCAAGTGGTCATACTTATCCTATCCATGAGAGGATCTGTCTCTTAAAATGGGGAGGGCGCCGTGCAAATTAGCTTGATAAGACTATTGAATCAGACCCCCAGAAAGGATAATCTCCTTAAAAGATTAAAAATCAGCTTTTAAGCCTGATATTACTCAATCCTTGAGATTGACCTTAAAGATTGAGAATTACAAACTCATGGAATTCGATGATATCTAAACTCGAGGTTGAACGAGAAAATATTTTTATCAAATTAAAACCGATTTGTTTTCTGAAAACCTATTTTCAATGCGTTCATTACCATTGAACGTAAAATCCTGAGAATTCATCGAAATTCATTAGGTCACGTGAACCAAATCGGGTGTCAACCGTAAGAACGGTGGTTGCATAGCATGGTCGAAGACAGGACCTTGTGCAGACCGAAAAATTATAGGGTGATCTTTACTATTTCTCCTACAAAGGATAGTAATTGCATCCGACACGTTTTTGACCATAATTATCTGCATGTCATGGGACATTGCCTTAACAGTTGCTTGTTCATCGCATTCCTTTACAACCGAATGGTCGTTTACCGAAAGGTAATATACGGGGCAAGTAAACTGGACGTGTTGCTTTCCTAATACAAGGTTAGCAAGTGGGTGACACAAAACTGCAAGTTTTTGAGCTAAAATTTTAAAAATCTGAAACCCACACAACCCACAAAAACATTTTGCAAACACCGATAAAGGGTTAAATCGGAAAACTTATCTAGGGTAAAAGCTAGAATGAATTTTCAAAAGATCAAATGTTTTCATAAAGATCCAATTTCCTTAAAGGATCTAAATTTTTAATAGTCATGTGGGACTGTAAACCACATCGTTACTATCATTGTTTATACCGCCGTATCAAAATCACTGATGTATAAAGTGTGAGAATAGAAAAAAGTGATTCGAGTGAAGTGTGATTTAATTTCAAGTTATGTATTGCTTGAGGACAAGCAACGTTCAAGTGTGGGGATATTTGATAGTACTCCAAATGAACATATATTTAGATGTAATATCCTTCCAATATGTAAAGCTTTTAGTTACTATTGTTCTATTTTTATGTAATATTCGTTTAAATAAATAAATGCAAAGACAAAAGAAGAAAATAACGATTTGAAGACGCAAATGACCAAAAAACTAAAAAGTACAAAGTACAATCCAAGTGGTTCAATTTATTGATGAGAAACGTCTAAAAATTACAAAAGTACAAGTCACAAAACGCAAAGTACAAGATATCTAAGCGTACGAAAGGACGTTCGAAAATCTGGAACTGAGACATGAACCGAGCATTAACGCACGAGTCAACACAGCTAAAAGTACAAGTTAACTATGCACAAGAATATAATATAATATATAATATAATACATATATATAATTATATATAATTATATATTATTATATTATATATTATAATATTCAGCAGCCCACGTTTAACTCAATTTGGTGAGCTGGAATCTGAAGCTCCACACTCGCGGAGCTGTGAGGCACAAAAGTACCGCACTCGCGGAGCAGTCAGTCTCAAGAATTGCCTATAAAGGCCAACGAATTCAGACGATGAAATGTACCCCTTTTCCAACCTCAATCTCTCTATATGTATTTATATTTATATTTATATTTATAATTATAATTAAGTTTAATTTAAGATTAATAATAATAATAATAAGGTTATTGTAAGAAATGTTTTACGGGTTTTAAGTCGGAACTCTGTCCGTGTAACGCTACGCGATAAATAATCACTGTAAGCTATGTTCTTCCTTTTTAAATTAATGTCTAGTAACTAAGTTATTATTATGCTTATTTGAGCCAAAGTAATCGTGATGTTGGGCTAAATATTAAGATGGGGTTATTGGATTTTGTACCATAATTCGGGTTTGGACAAAAGACCGACACCTGTGGACATTGGACTATGGACTATTAATAGATGGGGGTATTGTCTAATCGAATGACAACTCATTAGAATCTGTCAAACCTATCTTCAAATTAGTTAATATAATAATTATTAAATGATTATGTATGTCCTATTTAGTGACGTTTATACGACATCTTTTACGATCATATAATTAATTATTCGGGTTGAGTAATTGATTATTCAAACTGATCAAGTGGGTAAATTAATGTTCATATCTTATTAAAACAGGAGTGGATTACATACAAGGGTAATTGGTGTAATTGTTAACAAACTATTAAAACCTTGGATTATACGCAGTCGATAACCTGGTGTAATCATTAAACAAAGTATTAAAACCTTGTTACAGTTCTAATCCCTAATTAGTTGGAATATTTGACTTCGGGAATAAGGTTAATTTGATGAGCATTTTATAATTATGACCGATGGACTATTATGGAACAAAACCAGATAGGTATCAAATAAATCCAGGACAAAATACAATTAACCCAGATAAATAAATTAAAATCAAAACGTCAAACATCATGATTACGGAAGTTTAAATAAGCATAATACTTTTATTTCATATTTCATCATACCTTTATTTACTGTCATTTTAATTACTGCAATTTATTTTATCTCAATTTAAATTCTGTCAATTATATTATCGTCATTTATCTTTACGCTTAAAATATAAAATCGACAAACCGATCTTTAAACGGTAAAAACCCCCTTTTATAATAATAATAATAATATTACTTATATATTTATTGATACAAATATAGTTTAAAATAAATATAGCGTTAAACTCAGCTAGCTCCCTGCGGAACGAACCGGACTTACTAAAAACTACACTACTTTACGATTAGGTACACTGCCTATGGTGTTGTAGCAAGGTTTAGGTATATCCACTCTATAAATAAATAAAATACTTGTGTAGAATTGTATCTTATTTAATAGTATTTCGCAATAAAAATATAACTATTTCGTATACATCGCTGCAAGCATCAGTGGAGTTCAGGAGACACCATACGAAGGTGATTTCATTTGCATCAAGTCGATCCAGTAGTTTCCTCTTTCCGCAAACATTTGCAGTGATGATCTGTTGCCAGAGATCATATGTTGATGCAAGATGTTGACAAAGGAATCCATCCTTTTTGATGTATTCGAGTTTAAGAGTTCCGTTGCAGAAAATGTCTAGTGCATTGTCTCTCTTTACCCATTCAGGAAATTCATTGAATGAATTTGGTTTTAGAAAGAATGTTCGCCCTTCATTCGGAACATCCATAATATTTCCAAATTCTTTAAGCGTTAATGAATGACTTCTTCCATAAAGAGAAAATGAGATTTTCTCATTATTTGTGAGAATTGAAAATTCTCATAGAGTTCATTGATGTGAAGAGGATAAAGTGTACCAATTAGATTGAGAAAAACATCCCACTTGATGTTTGAGAAGCTTTCAAGAGAGTAAGTAGAAAGATGATGTGTAAGAACTTCTCTCCCTTAAACAATAGACCTCATTGTGAAGAACTTTTGCTTTGCAAAGAGATGTTTGGAGTAATTGATGTGGGTATGAATTTGTTGAATGTATTTGCTTTAATAGACAACTGGTGAATGTTGTCTAGTAAACTTTGATGGGGTATGTAGCTGAATTGAAAGCACTTTGGCAGAGATATCAATTTGTCCTTTTGCAATCTATTGATCGTTGAATTTGTGTAAGAGTATTATGACAAATTAGTTCTGTCACGTGTTCTGCAGTCGAATCACGGTCGACCGTGGGAGTAGCCGTGCATTGACAGATTTATCTTTTTGCATGAGTATACAAGAAAAATCAATTTAAACACACAATAAACATAACATTACTAATTATCTTACACATAATTGTTTTGTGGCAACATTTAAGCACTTCACAGAGCACATAAGTATTTAATAAAGATTATTATCCCAAACACACAAGTTATGACCTACTGCAAGAGATTGTTTTCACAAATCCTTTCAATGCCTTCTTGAACTTAGAGTGATTCTGGCTAATCTCTTCCTCCCACTTAAGAATCATGTCGATCTTGGTTTCGAAATCCGAGTTCACGAATTCTTGATGTTCCTGTAAGTTTGCCTCCTCATCTTCTATTCCTTCTTCATCCGATTCCTCCTCCGGTTGATAGTTCTCAATCTCATCGAGATCCTCTTGAAGACTTGTTCTTCCACGAGAGGATTCTGATAGATGACCACTTCGAATGATAGTCGACTTATCTAGTGGCTCGAATGAAGGTTGTTGAACAATAGCGTGAGTTATCGTGAGGTAGCTAAACAAACTATTCAGATGCATTCCATAAGGAAGAGATCTAGTTGATTCAGTCATCAGGTTGCTCATTCGGGACGCCATCAGAAATGCCACATTAATTTCCATATTTAATTCAATTGCCTACATGACATAAATTTGAGTGACATAAATGTGAGAGCGGTTTCCCAGCCTACAGTAGATGTAGTGGTCAATGATTTTGTTCAGAATATCAAGATCTGACCGGAGATCCTTCCCGATTAATCCCTTGGATAGGATTTCGGAGTGATTGGCATTAGGTTTGCAGAGCAAGGTTAATACATCAGTAACTTAGATAAATTCAGGAAGATGTTCTAGCTTGTGTCTTCTGCTGTAGAACTCCATTCCTCCAGTAGGTATACCCAAAATTTCACCAAAGGTTTTGAGAGGATATTCCCACCATTTTTTTGTTAAGATGAAATCTATACCACCTTAGTTTCTGAGTTAAAACTAAATTTGGCATAGATTTCTCTTATCAGCTCAGGATATATAGGTCCATTGATTAGTACGAAAGAAGCTAGATTCCTTTGAAACAGCTTGTCAATTATTTCAGGGAATGCTTCAAGGTTTATGATTCTTCCTTCTGCTATTGTTCTTGCTTTGAGCCATTTCTTGTTGTATAATGTACGTTATCAGGGAATACCTTGCTCCTTACTTATTTTAAATCCTTGCGAAAAAAATTTCTTTATCATCCTTTGATTCTAGATATTTTAAAAATTCTAAGATATCATCATATCTTTCAGTATAAATATCCTCAATATTTCTGAAGATATATTCATAACTATTCTTGTCCAAAATTAATTATCTCTTCTCGCTATCTGTGTTACATCATAAAGGAAACTGTTTTAGTTTCTAAAGTTCTGTAACATTCGAGTTTAAATTATGAATGTTTTTGGAGAAGTGTTGGGAATTGAAGCATGAGTTAGTATAATATAATGACGTCTGGCCAACGTGGTTATATTACAGTAAGTCATGCTGTATTTCTAAAGGAACATGATGATTCACAGACCTTACCCTCATCATGTGCCATGTTACATAACTCTTTTAATCGATTTAACCTCTAAACATATCAAGAACATATTTTCTTGATAATTCTATCTTTTTCGTGATTTATGGTAATTTAACAAATTAGATCGTGTTATTACAATTTCTTTCTTAGAACATTAGTCATGTTCATTCGAAATTCAAAGATTTAATCTACCAATCCGAGACATCTTGATCGCTTTACTTAAAGTCAGGAAGAAAAACAAAAGCATGGAGCTCCAAAATATAAGGAAAAATATAAGCACAACAACAACATAGAAATCGTAACATCCTCAGATCGGGCCTAGAAGTAAGATGACTATTGTGCCCTTAGGCATATTTGTGCGATTATTTATGCCTTTATTTTATTTATATGCGTAATATTATTTTATTATTTAGTTAAGACCAGTTTGTGACAAGGGTCACAGAACAGGTTCATTTATTTAATTTGGACTCCGTTAGGGCATTCAAATTAAGTACGAAAGATATCTGATAACTGGTAAATACCCGTGTGTGATGGGGTATTGTGGATAACATAAATATTTAAGCTAGTGAACAGCTCATTTATCCAATTTCCAGAAATTTCTTTTTCTCTCAAACTCACCTAACCTTCATCCTCTTCAATCTCTAACCTAATCTTCCAAATCTCTCTCTTGATCTTTGATTGTGTTAGAATCAAGTGTCTTTCGATTTCAGGTGTTTAATCAAGGTAGAAATCGTTCTAATCCGTGCTTTAATCTGTGTCAAATTGGGTTTTAAAGTTAGTTTTTGTCAAAATGGGTTTTGATTTCAAATTGGTCAATTTTGTTGATTGTTTGAGTGTAAGATTTGTGGGTTTAAGTCCCAAAAGGTTTTGTACAAAAGATGTAACCATTTTCCGGGTCAAAAACGAGTTCAAAATCGAGATTTGGTGAATTGGGGGTGAAACCCGTGGGTTCTGCAGCATCAGCTGCTGAAGAGCACACTCGGCTGACTGTCTTTGACAATCGACCGAGTGACTCAGACGAACGACCGGTTGAGTGACACACTCTACTGAGTGTATATGACTTCTGACTAGATGATTTGATTTAGTCAGTCGACCGTGTGAGAGGACACTCGACCGAGTATGTGGACACAGTCGACCGACTGTGTTTGTCATTCGACCGAGTGTCTTTGTGGGCAGAATATTTTACTAATGTTGATGTCTAGTCGTTATGCTGCCCGCATGACTTATGATAATCAGGATGTAAATTTTGAAAATGCATAAGTGTTAGGTGGACTTTTAGTGGCGCTTTTTGTGACTGATTTCTGTACTGTGTTGTTTTGTGTTAACAGACAGAAACTAACTTGATTTGCCTTATGTTCAGGTGATAAGGATAAGGAAGCCGCTCAGTGATAGATTATCTGAGCTAGTTGCTGATATTCGGTGAGTGGGTCTATCTCCGGATAGAGTATTAAGTAGCTGACACGCTACTTGTTCAGACTCTTTATACTTATGTTTATACCTATTATGAATACCATGTGTAGTTAGATATTTCCATGCTAGTTAAGACGATTGCATGACTAGTTATCTGTAATCTTATGTGCACACTGTTAGTTGGACACCAACCGAGGCGGCAAGGTTGGGAACCCACCGAGGCGGCAAGGTAGGGTTGATGTGAGGTCGACTGTGGTAGCCTGGTCGGGTTATGATGTTACTGATTGTTCAGTATAGCATAGAAGGATGCATGTGTTGCGTCTGGACGGTTATGCAGTTGAATCAGTAAAGCGGACTATCGGTAGACTGTAGCATGATCAACTAAGTCGTGTGCTCGTACAAGCCGCTGATCCTCATATTTTCAGTTGTTGTTATATGCTAGTTCAGGATGTTAGCATAGCTGTGACCCCTTGCATGTTCAGTTGCTTATGCTTGGTCTGTTAGATAGTATCCATTCACTTAGCAGTTGTGCTAATTCCCCAACATTTCCACCCTTTGCAGGTTTAGGTACTGCTGGTTAGGACGGGTGTTGCAGACGGATTAGAAGACATGTTTGACTATGCGTTAACTCTGATGTTTTCTAATTTAATTATGTTTTCACATAACACCGTTGTTGTATAAAGTTGGTTTGTAAACAATGTTATGTAAAAATTAACTAAGGTTACTTTGGTAATTACATATTTACTTCCGCTGTGTTTTTTTAAAAAAATCAGGGTGTTACAACTTGGCATCAGAGCGTGGTTTAGAGCAAGTACGTGCGCGTATTTGTTCCTAAACCCTGAGTTAAGTCAAACATGTCCGTGGGGTGGGGCTAAGCGAATGTAGAATGTTATGCATGTTAGTGTTTAGTAAACTAACAGTTATCCACTAAGCTTTTGTGGGAGTGTTTTGTAGCACAGATGATAGATAACAGGGATGCGAACGCTACAAACCCGATCCACCCCGGAATGTTCAGTGCTCCAAATGTGGAGGATGAGGCAGTAGTTTACGAGGCTGATTATGTGACGACCCGGAAATTTTCGACCAAATTTAAACTTGATCTTTATATGATTTCGACATGATAAGCAAAGTCTGTAATGTTGAGTCTCAAAAATTTTGAACTGTTTCTTATATATATAGATTCATTTTAATATCATATATATATATATATATATATATATATATATATACATGTATATGATTTCTATATATAATTAATATTATATATATACTGTAATAAATATAAAATGTATAAATATTAAATTTATGTTATTATACAAGTATCAAATATTACATAATTAGTAATATGTAATATTAATATATTAAATTTAATTACAAGTAAAATATAAATGTTATACTTATTACTTCTATTATTATTATTAGTATTAATATTAATATTAACATCAATATCATTAATATGATTATCATATTTAGTATTATTATTATTATTATTAATAAAATTTATTATTATTATCATTAATAATATTATTATTATCATTATTTTTATTATTCTTATTATTATTAATATTATTTCCATTAATATTATTATTAGTATATTTACGATTAATAATAATCAGTATATTTTTTTAACATATTTATATTCTGGCAATCAGATGAAAACAAATTCCTAAGATATCAAAATCTCATTCGTACGAAATCAGTATCAATCTTATTCTGTTTATATTTTGTTTTTCTTCTTATTCTGTTTCTAATTGATTTCTTGTCAACCCAATTATCACAATCAAACTATAGCTATTTTTATTCCTGTCTCCTCTTATTACAAATCGATCACTATAATCACACTTATAATTGAATTCAGTTAGCAATCACATCAGCTTTATCAAATTTTTTTATTTCTTCCTTCTGAACTCTTCTTCTTGGTTGAAGAATCTGTTGCTTTCATTTTCTTTTCTCTTACTTCTGTCTTCTACTTCCTGATTGATTCCTTGTCGACCACCATCACTAGAATACAATCAAGAACACTGCTTTAATTATTCGAATTACATTATTGATATCGTTTATATACTACATGTAGTTATTGCCAAATGGGAAGAAAAAAAGAATTTAAAGAAAACAAAACTCACCAAATCACCATGATCATTGCTAATGCTCTTCGTTTCTGTTCAACTTCATCACCCATTCGAACACCCCAGGTTTGCTACTCGTTTCTTTTAATTCTGGGACGAAATAAAACACCATCAACCACCATGACCTTCGAATACCATCGAAACCCCTTTCTATTCTTCTATTGCTCGTCACCATAACAACCACACCTCCGGTTATTTTAATCAACCATGACCTCTGATACTTCCTAATCACTTTCACCAACCCTATACCACCAAAACACCTTCATCTTCGTTGAAACCACCACCATCGACCCTCAACCACCACCACCATTGAAGAACCACCACCCTAACCCTTTCATTTATTTTTTTTCTCTTTCTCACTGTTTCTGCAGCCACGGGCTGCTGCTCAGTTTTTTTTTTTCATTTTTCTGTTCGTGACCAAACAGTTACACCATTTTAATTATGTCTCTATGTTGATGATATAAAACAAATACATGATGAAAGAAGTCTACCCTCTCCTTTATCTTTTGGCCGTTTGGAAATGTTGAGCATTATTATATAATGCATTATCAACTTCTCAACAAGTGTTAGTGCATGTGGGTCAATATAAATTTCTTTATGGTCGACAATTACCAACTACATAACCCCACTTGACAAATATTCATGAGCTGTTTCATTCTTATTAGGATACCACCGATGGAATTAAGTGGAGAAAATATGATTGCCTTTTGTTTTCGGATTACAGCTCATCCTGTGAGTTACTTCCTAAATTGAAGGCGGGTCCCAAAAGTTATAAGTTAATATGCCAAAACCATAACCAAAGATAATTAGATGAGATCAGCTAATTACTTTTCTGTTTCGAATCCTTAATACTATAACATGAGCTGTATTATCTTTGCTATTAGGCCACTGTATACAGCTGTAAATCGACCCCAAGACCACCTTAAACCACCATAAACCTCCATCACTACCACCATAAAATCATCACCAACAACCACTATGAAACTCACTTATTTTGTTTAAACATTTGTTGTTGCTTTTGCTCTTGTTTCAGACGTCACAAAACACCACAACCAATTTCATTCGAATATCATTGCTGTTTAAAAGCTATTGCGTGATTTTTTTATGTTGGCTGACATTTGCTAAGCAAACTACCCCACTTGAATTATTAAGAAGTCTTTCCTTTTATTATCTTTTAAAAAGGAAACTTTATTGCTCGTATAATTGCTAGATCAAAGAAACGGGCGGCTTAATGTGGGCCGGTGTAAATTGGACTTGTAGTATTGCTTTTGGGTCGAAGTATATGATGGGCCAAGTGATTGAAAATAACGATGATGCTTAGAAATATATAAACGAGAATATAGATAGAAGATATAGACAGATATAGGAAGATGATGTTAAATTTTGATAATGATTCGTTAATGATTTTGATGATGAGCTGTGATAATTATTATAAGAAATTGATGATAAAGATGAAGGTGAGAATGGATGTCGAGTGAGTTGTGAAAGAAATTGAAAAAGTAAAGTACCGGTTAATTAAATGTGGTTGTGATATTAAAAAAGAAAAGCTGAGACAGCGTAATGGTTAAGGGGTGTTTGGGTGTAACAAGAGGTCTTGAGTTCAATACTAGGCTGGGACAATTTTATTTTTAATAGAAGCAGCACTCCTTGAAAGCTTGGGCCAACTAGCTGGTTTGTGGACTTGCAATTTGGGTTATATATAATTAAGATAAGATTAAGTCAGAAAAATGGATTGGCTTGGATGGTTAAGGGAGTTGTTGGGTTAGCGGGAGGTCGCGAGTTCAAACCCGGACTTGGGCATTTTTTTAAGGGCTACTCCTTTGAGGTAGTTATTACTAATACTTTTATTATTATTATTTCGTTATTATTTTTATTGTTATTATTATTATTATTATTTATTATTTATTATGGATTGTTATTAAGTAATTATTATTATTACCAATATTAGAAATAAATTATTAGTATAATTAATATTTATTATCATTATTATTATTATTATTAAAATATATAGTATTATTATTATTATTAATATGACTATTAAAATTTCTATCAGAATCATCATTTCTATTAAAAGTACCATTATTATTTAAAATATTATTTTTATAAAAACTAACATTTTTATCTTATCATTATTATCTTTTTATTAAAAATTATTATTATTACTAACATTACTTTTATTATTAGTATTATTATCAAAACTATTAATAGCAGTATCATTACTAAATCTAATTACTTTCAGTAATATTATTATTATCATAAAAAGATACAAATTTTTATTTATTATTGTAGATATTATTTTACCAAATAAATAGCTATATAAGAATATATCTAAAACATATCGCATAACAACATTAATATTTTCATAATAAATAATAACTATTTATTTAAAGTATATAAAATAAATATAGTTAATATAGTTACCAATGAAACATACAAGTTACTGAAATAACAATTAATAATAATATCTAAACTTGTTCGATTACGATTATATGTTTTAATATATATAATTAATATAGGTTCGCGAATCCGAGGACAACCCTGCATTGTTCAGTTCAATCGTATGCATATTTTACTACAAAATATCGTATTGTGAGTTCATTTGCTCCATTTTACTCTTTACATTTTTGGGACTGAGAATACATGCGCTGTTTTTATAACTATTTTACAAATGCTTTATTAAATGCTTTTGCAATCTATATTTTTGGACTGAGAATACTTGTGATGCTTTTATAAATGTTTGACGAGATAGACACAAGAAAAACATTCCTCGAATGAATTATTATGTAGATAGAAGTTCTGTGGATTATTATTGAATTAGTTGGATGTTATAATTGCCACTAATTGATGTGAATATTTCCCCTTGATTATTATAGCTTGGTAACCTAAGAATTAGGAAACGGGTATGGCCCCTAATTCACGCGAATCCTAAAGGTAGCTACCGGGTTTAACACCCCCAGCCAGAATGTTCATTAGACGGAAGAGCTAGTGGGTGTAGTGTTTAGTACTTCGAGGTTTATATATTTATTACAGACTGAAAATTCTGTTTATTTTGGGGATATTTATGATGCGCATTAAATGTTAAGGTCGGTTACCAAGCCAAGCAAAGAAAAGCGAATGTTATGTATCGAGAGAATGATTTTATACACATGTTATGTGTATGTTATTTTGTACACGAGATATGTGTACGGTTACTAAGATTTATGAAAAATGGTTTCGTACACGAGAAAGGTGTACTGTATTTAAAAGAAATCGCATGTACATTACAGGTGGGTATATGATTCGGGCCCATTTGTACCATGCACATTTAAATCTTGTGGTCTATCAAAATCACTGAATTTTTATTGTTTATGATAAACCTATGAACTCACCAACCTTTTGGTTGACACTTTTAAGCATGTTTATTCTCAGGTATGAAAGAAATCTTCCGCTATGCATTTGCTCATTTTAGAGATATTACTTGGATTCATTCATGCATATAGAGTTCAGTACCTCGCAATGGGACCAGCTGTTATTGTATTCGTCCAGGTGGATTAGGACGGGTCACTACAGGTGGTATCAGAGCGGTGGTCTTAGCGAACCAGGTCTTGCATTAGTGTGTCTAACTTGTAGTTGTTAGGATGCATTAATGAGTCTGGACTTCGACCTAGTAATTGTTAGGATACATTAATGAGTCTGGACTAAGACCTTTTCTGCATGTTAAATGTTTTGCTTACCATTCTTTGTCGAGAAATATCTTCCTATTATTTTCAGTCTCGACACGTCTTATTGTAAATATTGCATAGATGGTGTACAGACAAATTCGTATTCCATCACATTAGACCTTGTCTGACACGTTTCCTTAATTCCCTCCGTAATCTACGGGATCCTCTGTACCATATATAGGAGTTAGGTATTCTATGTAATTAGAATATCATCCGATATCCAAAAATCATTTCATATCGAAAATCCTGTATCTAACTGTGCAAGATGAATTCTGCAACCCGTTCAAGTTCCTCGGATTCCAATATGAATTTCCACTCGAGCTCCGAAAGCAGTGTAACCGGAATGTATCAACCAATTAGCCATCATCAATTCTGGATGAATTGAGGATGGGTTCGTAGTCTACTTAATCATTGGAGACAAGAAAAAGGCAATCCTTCCACCAACTAAATTCACCTATTAGCAAAGAATCTGAAGCACTTACCGGCGAACAAGTCCTAAGCACCATTTTCACCCTCATTTCCAGAATAGCTCGTAATGATTACATAATATCTACAATTCTAAACCTTATTCATTCACTCGTTCCGACCGTCAATCATCTCGAAATAATAAAAGAAGTCAACGAACTTCGCGCTCGAGTAATCAATTTAGAGAACATGGTGCAAAAACTTACCAGCTTCAGCAACATCACCGGCACCAACAGTACCACCAACAGCAACACCAGTACCACCAACAACCCAAGTTTCAATACCACACGCCTTAACATCTCATTCTGTACCTCGAGCATAATCATCGATCTACGAATCGTTCTACATCATTTATCTTCGTTCTACATGGCGATTATGTAATTTCTAATGTTTTAGAGATTATATATTCTAGTTCTAACAGTAAATCAAATGAGTTAAATATTATATTGACTCATTAAATCCATAATTTCATCTGAAGAAAATATATATGTATATATTTTCATAAAGACTGTAATTAAAAGATTCTTTTGTACAAACTGTTAATGTTGAAAATATTTTAACGGGTAGGTAATACTCGAGGGATATTTAGATTTCACATTAATAAGTTACACTGTACATTCTTCAATTCAGATTCAGCAGTCATTAACAATATTGCTCAAATCCACACATATACGTATCCGTTCACCAAAGAACAACTATTCTCATACAAATTCAATTTCATATTCGGATTTTGACCGATCAGAATCCAAGTCAAAGATTTGACAAGTGGCATAATGAAGAAAATAATGGACAAAATAAAATTTATTAGTAACCAATTAATTAACTACGTAAAACTTTAAACCTATACGAACCTTGGATTATTGGACTACTAACATTGGACTATTAACCTTGGACAATTAAAAAGTATTAAAAGAGTAGGAAATATTAATTATAATATATTTTGATTTAAAATATCGTTAATAAGTTAAATCTACTACAGTTAAATATTTCCTCAAGTTGCCACTTGATTTCATCTTGAACATCCTTTGTATCTTGACGATTACAATCAGTGTTTAATCATCTAAAAACACAATTCTCTTGAAACCACCTCGGATTGATAACCGATGAATCAAATATGGTAGCATTAAATGCAGAGGAAACAACAAAATTGTAGATGGTCTAAATGGCCAAAAGTTTGATAATAAAGAATGGAATGTTGGGAACACTCGAAAGAAAATTTGATACTGAAAAACGGATTGAGCTAACCATGAAGGAAACCAAGGACAAATACAAGGACCAAACCTTATATTCAAAGAATCCAGGTAATTCTGGATCCGATGAAATCTTTAGAGTATATTTTTCTGCGAAGTCATGTTAAAATCTTGCGGAAAATTTTTCTCCATCAATCTTCGAACTTAGAAATTCCAAAATATCATCATAAATATCTTCGATATTTCTGAGGATATTTTCATAAATATTTTCGTCCAAAATTATATACATCTTCGTGCTATCTGTATTACATTATATTGGAAACTTCTGTAAAATCTAAGTATAAATTATGAATGAACTCTGGAGAAGTGTTAAAAATTAGAGCATGAGTTAGTATAATATAATAACGCTTGGCCAACGTGATTATATTACAGTAAGTCATGCAAGAAGTTCTAATGAGACATGATGATTCACAGATCATACCGTCATCATGTGTCATGTTACACGACTCGTTCATTCTACTTCACCTCTGAACATATCAAGAAAAATATATTCTTGATAGTTCCATCCTTAGTGATTCTGGTAATCTAACAAATCAAATCGTGATATTTCGTTCCTTCCTGCTTAGGACGTTATGATTAATCGAAGCTCTATATCTATGAATTCTGGACCATTATTCGCTGGACTTAAAGTCGGGAAGAGAAAACAAAAGCATAGAACTCCGAAATACAAGGGAGAATATAAAGCCCAATAACAACACTGAAATTACAAACCGTGTATATCAATTTGAATAGCAATATAAAGACACGAGAGAATTAGAACTACTATAACCCCAAGAGCATAGTAGAAGTAAACATATTCCTCTGGTGGTAGTTAAAAAAGAAGAAAGATTGATACGATAATCATGAAAATATCAAGAATTAGAACTGGATTAAGCATTTCAGATTTCTGGAAGTATGAATTATGGAAAGAAGTATATGAATGGTGAAAAAAAAATAATGGGACGGAAGAAGTAAATTTATAATGGAAATATCAGACATTGCAATCGAAGCAGATGACCACATTTAATTATAGAGAATCTTAATTTCCCTATTTACCTAAGAATCAAATCTTTTAGATTTCAAAGATTTTCTTTAAAATCCCTTAAATTCTGGAATTCAACCACGACTACGTCAAAAGTTATGACGAACTTTATTTCCTTATTTCACTCTTTTGTGATAGCTTCGTCCATACGCTTCAAGTAACCGAATCGTTTTATCTACATTACTCATTAATGATCAAACTCTATTTATCAACTCATATTCGTCATGAAAATATTTTTATGGCTAACCATGACGACCTTACTCAAATTTCGGGACGAAATTTCTTTAACGGGTAGGTACTGTGACGACCCTGAAATTTCCGACCAAATTTAAACTTGATCTTTATATGATTTCGACACAATAAGCAAAGTCTGTAATGTTGAGTCTCAAAAATTTTGAACTGTTTCTTATATTTCATTTGACCTTTGACTGTTCCAGACGATTCACGAACAATTGTTTGTAAAATAAATATTCTTATATATATATATATATATATATATATATATATATATATATATATATATATATATATATATATATATAATGTGAAATAATAAAATATAAATTAATCAATAGAATTAAATAGGTAAAATGAATCTATATATACATATATATGATTTTTATATATAATTAATATTATATATATACTGTAATAAATATAAAATATATAAATATAAAATTTATGTTATTATACAAGTATCAAATATTACATAATTAGTAATATGTAATATTAATATATTAAATTTAATTACAAGTAAAATATAAATGTTATACTTATTACTTCTATTATTATTATTAATATTAATATTAACATGAATATCATTAATATGATTATCATATTTAGTATTATTATTAATAATAAAATTTATTATTATTATCATTAATAATATTATTATTATCATTATTTTTATTATTCTTATTATTATTCTTATTATTATTATTAATATTATTTGCATTAATATTATTATTAGTATATTTACGATTAATAATAATCAGTATATTTTTTTTAACATATTTATATTCTGGCAATCAGATGAAAACAAATTCCTAAGATATCAAAATCTCATTCGTACAAAATCAGTATCAATCTTATTCTGTTTATATTTTGTTTTTCTTCTTATTCTGTTTCTAATTGATTTCTTGTCAACCCAATTATCACAATTAAACTATAGCTATTTTTGTTCCTGTCTCCTCTTGTTACAAATCGATCACTATAATCACACATATAATTGAATTCAGTTAGCAATCACATCAGCTTGATCATATCTTTTATTTCTTCCTTCTGAACTCTTCTTCTTGGTTGAAGAATCTGTTGCTTTCGTTTTCTTTTCTCTCACTTCTGTCTTCTACTTCCTGATTGATTCCTTGTCGACCACCATCACTAGAATACAATCAAGAACACTGCTTTAATTATTCGAATTACATTATTGATATCGTTTATATACTACATGTAATTATTGCCAAATGGGAAGAAAAACAGAATTTAACGAAAACAAAACTCACCAAATCACCACGATCATTGCTAATGCTCTTCGTTTCTGTTCAACGTCATCACCCATTCGAACACCCCAGGTTTGCTACTCGTTTATTTTAATTCTGGGACGAAATAACACACCATCAACCACCGTAAACTTCGAATACCATCGAAACCCCTTTCTATTCTTCTATTGCTCGTCACCATAACAACCACACCTCCGGTTATTTTGATCAACCATGACCTCCGATACTTCCTAATCACTTTCACCAACCCTATACCACCAAAACACCTTCATCTTCGTTGAAACCACCACCATCGACCCTCAACCACCACCACCATTGAAGAACCACCACCCTAACCCTTTCATTTTTTTTTCTCTCTTTCTCACTGTTTCTGCAGCCACGGGCTACTGCTCAGTTTTTTTTCTTTCATTTTTATGTTCATGGCCAAGCAGCTACACCATTTTAATTATGTCTCTATGTTGATGATATAAAACAATTACATGATGAAAGAAGTCTACCCTCTCCTTTATCTTTTGGCCATTTGGAAATGTTGAGCATTATTATATAATGCATTATCAACTTCTCAACAAGTGTTAGTGCATGTGGGTCAATATTAATTTCTTTATGGTCAACAATTACCAACTACATAACCCCACTTGACAAATATTCATGAGCTGTTTCATTCTTATTAGGATACCACCGATGGAATTAAGTGGAGAAAACATGATTGCCTTTTGTTTTCGGATTACAGCTCATCCTGTGAGTTACTTCCTAAATTGAAGGCGGGTCCCAAATGTTATAAGTTAATATACCAAAACCATAACCAAAGATAATTAGATGAGATCAGCTAATTACTTTTCTGTTTCGAATCCTTAATACTATAACATGAGCTGTATTATCTTTGCTATTAGGCCACTATATGTAGCTGTAAATCGACCCCAAGACCACCTTAAACCACCATAAACCTCCATCACTACCACCATGAAATCATCACCAACAACCACTATGAAACTCACTTGTTTTGTTCAAACATTTGTTGTTGCTTTTGCTCCTGTTTCAGACGTCACAAAACACCACAGCCAATTTCATTCGAATATCATTGCTGTTTAAAAGCTATTGCGTGATTTTTTTATGTTGGCCGACATTTACTAAGCAAACTACCCCACTTGAATTATTAAGAAGTCTTTCCTTTTATTATCTTTTAAAAAGGAAACTTTATTGCTCGTATAATTGCTAGATCAAAGAAACGGGCTACTTAATGTGGGCTGGTGTAAATTGGACTTGTAGTATTGCTTTTAGGTCGAAGTATATGATGGGCCAAGCGATTGAAAATAACGATGATGCTTAGAAAGATATAAACGAGAATATAGATAGAAGATATAGGCAGATATAGGAAAATGATGTTAAATTTTGATAATGATCCGTTAATGATTTTGATGATGAGCTGTGATAATTATTATAAGAAATTGATGATAAAGATGAAGGTGAGAATGGATGTCGAGTGAGTTACGAAAGAAATTGAAAAAGGAAAGTATGGGTTAACTAAATATGGTCGTGATATTAAAACAGAAAAGCCGAGATAGCATAATGGTTAAGGGGTGTTTGGGTGTAACAAGAGGTCTTGAGTTCAATACTAGGCTAGGACAATTTTATTTTTAATAGAAGCAGCACTCCTTGAAAGCTTAGGCCAACTAGTTGGTTTGTGGACTTGCAATTTGGGTTATATATAATTAAGATAAAATTAAGTCAGAAAAATGGATTGGCTTGGATGGTTAAGGGAGTTATTGGGTAAGCGGGAGGTCGCGAGTTCAAACCCAGACTTGGGCATTTTTTTAAGGGCTACTCCTTTGAGGTAGTTATTACTAATACTTTTATTATTATTATTTCGTTATTATTTTTATTGTTGTTATTATTATTATTATTTATTATGGATTGTTATTAAGTAATTATTATTATTTCCAATATTAAAAATAAATTATGAGTATAATTAATATTTATTATCATTATTGTTATTATTATTAAAATATATAGTATTGTTATTATTAATATGACTATTAAAATTTCTATCAGAATCATCATTTCTATTAAAAGTACCATTATTATTTAAAATATTATTTTTATGAAAACTCACATTTTTATCTTATCATTATTATCTTTTTATTAAAAATTATTATTATTACTAACATTACTTTTATTATTAGTATTATTATCAAAACTATTAATAGCAGTATCATTACTAAATCTAATTACTTTCAGTAATATTATTATTATCATAAAAAGATACAAATTTTTATTTATTATTATTGATTTATTTTACCAAATAAATAGCTATATAAGAATATATCTAAAACATATCGCATAACAACATTAATATTTTCATAATAAATACTAATTATTTATTTAAAATATATAAAATAAATATAGTTAATATAGTTACCAATGAAACATACAAGTTACTGAAATAATAATTAATAATAATATCTAAACTTGCTCGATTACGCTTATATGTTTTAATATATATAATTAATATAGGTTCTTGAATCCGAGGACAACCCTGCATTGTTCAGTTCAATCGTATGCATATTTTTACTACAAAATATCGTATTGTGAGTTCATTTGCTCCCTTTTACTCTTTACATTTTTGGGACTGAGAATACATGCGCTGTTTTTATAACTATTTTACAACTGCTTTATTAAATGCTTTTGCAATCTATATTTTTGGACTGAGAATACTTGTGATGCTTTTATAAATGTTTGACGAGATAGACACAAGCAAAACATTCCTCGAATGAATTATTATACAGGCAGAAGTTCTGTGGATTATTATTGAATTAGTTGGACGTTATAATTGCCACTAATTGATGTGAATATTTTCCCTTGATTATTATATCTTGGTAACCTAAGAATTCGGAAACGGGTATGGCCCCTAATTCACGCGAATCCTAAAGGTAGCTACCGGGTTTAACACCCCCACCCAGAATGTTCACTAGACGAAAGAGCTAGTGGGCGTGGTGTTTAGTACTTCGAGGTTTATATATTTATTACAGACTGAAAATTCTATTTATTTTGGGGATATTTATGATGCGCATTAAATGTTAAGGTCGGTTACCAAGCCAAGCAAAGAAAATCGAATGTTATGTATCGAGAGAATGATTTTATACACAGGTTATGTGTATGTTATTTTGTACACGAGATATGTGTACGGTTACTAAGATTTATGAAAAATAGTTTCGTACACGAGAAAGGTGTACTGTATTTAAAAGAAATCGCATGTACATTACAGGTGAGTATAGGATTCGGGCCCATTTGTACCATGCACATTTAAATCTTGTGGTTTATTAAAATCACTGAATTTTTATTGTTTATTATAAACCTTTGAACTCACCAACCTTTTGGTTGACACTTTTAAGCATGTTTATTCTCAGGTATGAAAGAAATCTTCCGCTATGCATTTGCTCATTTTAGAGATATTACTTGGATTCATTCATGCATATAGAGTTCAGTACCTCGCAATGGGACCAGCTGTGTTGTATTCGTCCAGGTGGATTAGGACGGGTCACTACAGATTATGTGCATGAGCTTGAAAGTAAGCTTAAGGAAGCTCAGGAAAAGATTAATGAGCTTGAGTTAGCTAGACATTCGGGTAATGAGGATACACCACTGGGTTTTGCTACTGATCAATCTCACCCCGTACCGCAAATACACCAGAACCAGTATCAATACCCATTACAGAACCAATTCCCTCCACATATCATGTCACCGCAGTTTAACTACCAATATCAAAATCCCATGATGATGAACCAAGTTCAGCCACTCATATATCGACAATCGTTCCCACAACAATAATTCCAATAACAATACCAGCCACCAAAAAGATGTATCTTTAAACAATTTAGGGATTGTGGACCCTCTCCTTTCTCGGGAAGTACTGACCCAGTCGTTACTCTCAATTGGTTACGGTAGGTTGAAAAGGCATTTGATGCCTGTTAGTGTAAGCCAGAATTAAAGGTGACTTATGCGAGCAGGTTGTTGAAAGATAGAGCAATGGTATGGTTGGATTTTGTGATAGCTAGAGTCCCTCCAGAGCAAGTCAAAATGATTACTTGGGAATAGTTTTACAGTAAGGTATATGAGCAGTACTGTAATGTGTTTGACATGAACATAATTAAGATGGAATTTTTGGAGATGCGGATGACACCTCAAATGTCAATTGATGAGGTGATTGAGAAGAATATGGACAAGTTGAGGTTTATGCAACAGTGGGTGCCGGATGAACAATCTCGAATTCAGCATTTTGTGAATATGATCTTGCCAGAGTACAGGACCTTTGTGAGGTCATCACCGACGTTGTCTCAAGCTTTTATGATGGCAAAGATGGTGGAAAGTGATGTAAGAGCAGCTAGAGGAATGAACTGGGGAAACATTGCACCGCAGGGTAGTCAGGCTACCAGTCAATCCGGTTCGAAGTCTAAGAAATCGTTTGGGTTTAGACAAAAGGGTAAGGGTAACCAAGGTAGTTCAGGTTCAGGTTCTGGAAAGAAAGAATGGTGTAAGGGTTGAAAGTATTCTCACAGTGGATAGTGTTCAGAGGCGACGAGAAGGTGTTTAAGATGTGGTATGGTAGGTCATGAATCTTAGGGGTGTTCCTTTAGGGAGAATGTGTGTTGGAGTTGTCATCAGCCGGGTCATCGCTCAGCTAGCTGTCAGGCGTCAAAGGGCGCAAGTTCCGGGGCAGGGTCAGGGGCGCGTTCGGCATCTGTCGGGTGTTCCACAGCCTCAAGTGGACAAAAGAGAAAGAACCCGCCGACTACAGAAGCAAGGGCCTTTCAGATGACAGTGGAGGTCGCAACTAATAATGATGATGTTATAACCGTTATGTTCTTAATCAACTCAATACCTGCTAGAGTATTATTTGATTCGGGTGCAAATAGAACATTTATGTCTATAGATTTCTGTACTAAGTTAGGGTTACCTGCTACTGTACTGCCTGAACATGTTAGAGTAGAGGTAGCTGATGGTAAGACGGTTCCAGTCACAACGTATGTGCCTGGAGCTGGTATAGAAATTGATGGTAGACCGCTTGCTATGTCCTGTTTAGTGTTGCATATCCCTAGTTTTGATGTAGTGTTAGGGATGAACTGGATGAGCCTACATAAGGCCCACATTAAGTGTGATAAGAAGATTGTTACCTTCCGTTTGATCGATAGAACCCGTATTGTGGCCCGAGGGGAACGGAGTGGGTTCAGTTTTCCATTGATTTCTATGCTAAAGGCGAAGAAGTCACTTTCAAAGGGGTGTGAGTCTTTTATGGCTTATGTTATTGATGCTAAGATAGAGAAAAGATCTGTTACTGATATTCCGGTGGTTTCGGAATTTCCTGAGGTGTTTCTTGACGAATTACCGGGGTTGCCGTAGTAAGAGAAGTAGAGTATAAGACTGAGTTGGTTCCTGGAAAAACTCCAGTAGCTAAGGCTCCTTATAGGTTAGCACCTTCCGAAATTAGAGAGATGATGTCTCAGATACAAGAATTGTTAGACAGAGGGTTTATAAGACCGAGTTCTTCGCCATGGGGTGCACCGGTGTTGTTTGTAAAGAAGAAAGATGGTTCGTTAAGAATGTGTATGGATTATCGAGAATTGAATAAGAGAACGGTTAAGAATAAGTATTCGTTGCCTAGAATCGATGATCTGTTTGACCAGCTTCAGGGTGCGTTGTATTTTTCAAAAATAGATCTTAGATCCGGGTATCATCAGGTTCGGGTTGCAGAATCGGATATACCTAAGATAGCATTCAGAACTAGATATGGGCATTATGAGTTCTTGGTTATGCCATTTGGGTTAACAAATGCTCCGGCAGTCTTCATGGATCTGATGAACAGGGTTTGTAAACCATATTTAGATCAGTTTCTTATTGTGTTTATCGATGATATATTGGTATATTCAAAGACAGTGGCTGATCATGTGACACATCTTTGATTGGTGTTAGAGTTGTTAAAGAAAGAGCAGTTACACGCTATGTTCTCGAAGTGTGAGTTTTGGCTTCGAGAGGTGCAGTTTTTGGGTCATGTTATCTGTGAGGCAGGTATTAAAGTGGATCCGTCGAAAATAGAAGCGGTAATGAGTTGGAACTCGCCGAAGACAACGACTGAAGTTAAGAGTTTCTTGGGTCTTGCGGGTTATTATCGCCGATTTATAAAAGATTTTTCTAAAATAGCTAGCCCATTAACCAAATTGACCAGAAAAGATGTAAGTTTCCGATGGGGTGATCAACAGGAACAAGCCTTTCAGACTCTGAAACAGTTATTGTGTCAGGCTCCAGTGTTAGCATTACCAGAGGGTTCAGATGACTTCGTGGTTTATTGTGATGCGTCAATTGCCGGTTGGGGTGTGTTCTGATGCAGAGAGATAAAGTTATAGCGTAGGCTTCTCTCAGCTAAAGACACGCGAACTTAACTATCTGGTTCATGATTTAGAAATGGCTGCAGTGGTGTTTGCTTTGAAGTTATGGAGACACTACTTATACGGTATAAAGTGTGTAATATGTACATATCACAAGAGTCTTCAGCATATTTTCACGCAGAAAGAACTGAATATGCGACAGAGACTGTGGTTAGAGCTTATAAAAGAGTATGATTGTGAAATAAAGTATCACCCGGGCAAAGCAAATGTTGTTGCCGATGCTTTAAGTCGTAAAATGACCGTGGAGACCATAAAATTTATGAGAACCGAAATAGTTTCTGACCTAATTGAACAGATAAAACAGGTGCAAGCCCAAGCTTTATTGGAGGATAATTTAAAGACTGAATTGATGACCAAAATAAAGGACCAATTGACTGACGATTCTCGTGGACTTAAGACATTTAAGAACCAATTTTGGGTGCCTATGCTTGGAGATTTAAGGAAATTGATCTTAAATGAAGCACACAAATCAAGATTAACTGTCCTTCCGGGTAGTACCAAGATATATATCGACTTGAAATCATGTATCTGAAATGTCCCGTTCTTATTGATTAAAAACATTCCATATTAATTGATTTCGTTGCGAGGTTTTGACCTCTATATGAGACGTTTTTCAAAGACTGCATTCATTTTTAAAACAAACCAGAACCTTTATTTCATAAATAAAGGTTTAAAAAGCTTTACGTAGATTATCAAATAATGATAATCTAAAATATCCTGTTTACACACGACCATTACATAATGGTTTACAATACAAATATGTTACATCAAAATCAGTTTCTTGAATGCAGTTTTTACACAATATCATACAAACATGGACTCCAAATCTTGTCCTTATTTTAGTATGCAACAGCGGAAGCTCTTAGTATTCACCTGAGAATAAACATGCTTTAAACGTCAACAAAAATGTTGGTGAGTTATAGGTTTAACCTATATATATCAAATCGTAACAATAGACCACAAGATTTCATATTTCAATACACATCCCATACATAGAGATAAAAATCATTCATATGGTGAACACCTGGTAACCGACATTAACAAGATGCATATATAAGAATATCCCCATCATTCCGGGACACCCTTCGGATATGATATAAATTTCGAAGTACTAAAGCATCCGGTACTTTGGATGGGGTTTGTTAGGCCCAATAGATCTATCTTTAGGATTCGCGTCAATTAGGGTGTCTGTTCCCTAATTCTTAGATTACCAGACTTAATAAAAAGGGGCATATTCGATTTCGATAATTCAATTATAGAATGTAGTTTCACGTACTTGTGTCTATTTTGTAAATCATTTATAAAACCTGCATGTATTCTCATCCCAAAAATATTAGATTTTAAAAGTGGGACTATAACTCACTTTCACAGATTTTTACTTCGTCGGGAAGTAAGACTTGGCCACTGGTTGATTCACGAACCTATAACAATATATACATATATATCAAAGTATGTTCAAAATATATTTACAACACTTTTAATATATTTTGATGTTTTAAGTTTATTAAGTCAGCTGTCCTCGTTAGTAACCTACAACTAGTTGTCCACAGTTAGATGTACAGAAATAAATCGATAAATATTATCTTGAATCAATCCACGACCCAGTGTATACGTATCTCACTATTGATCACAACTCAAACTATATATATTTTGGAATCAACCTCAACCCTGTATAGCTAACTCCAACATTCACATATAGAGTGTCTATGGTTGTTCCGAAATATATATAGATGTGTCGACATGATAGGTCGAAACATTGTATACGTGTCTATGGCATCTCAAGATTACATAATATACAATACAAGTTGTTTAAGTTATGGTTGGAATAGATTTGTTACCAATTTTCACGTAGCTAAAATGAGAAAAATTATCCAATCTTGTTTTACCCATAACTTCTTCATTTTAAATCCGTTTTGAGTGAATCAAATTGCTATGGTTTCATATTGAACTCTATTTTATGAATCTAAACAGAAAATGTATAGGTTTATAGTCAGAAAAATGAGTTACAAGTCGTTTTTGTAAAGGTAGTCATTTCAGTCGAAAGAACGACGTCTAGATGACCATTTTAGAAAACATACTTCCACTTTGAGTTTAACCATAATTTTTGGATATAGTTTCATGTTCATAATAAAAATCATTTTCTCAGAATAACAACTTTTAAATCAAAGTTTATCATAGTTTTTAATTAACTAACCCAAAACAGCCCGCGGTGTTACTACGACGGCGTAAATCCAGTTTTACGGTGTTTTTCGTGTTTCCAGGTTTTAAATAATTAAGTTAGCATATCATATAGATATAGAACATGTGTTTAGTTGATTTTAAAAGTCAAGTTAGAAGGATTAACTTTTGTTTGCGAACAAGTTTAGAATTAACTAAACTATGTTCTAGTGATTACAAGTTTAAACCTTCGAATAAGATAGCTTTATATGTATGAATCGAATGATGTTATGAACATCATTACTACCTTAAGTTCCTTGGATAAACCTACTGGAAAAGAGAAAAATAGATCTAGCTTCAACGGATCCTTGGATGGCTCGAAGTTCTTGAAGCAGAATCATGACATGAAAACAAGTTCAAGTAAGATCATCACTTGAAATAAGATTGTTATAGTTATAGAAATTGAACCAAAGTTTGAATATGATTATTACCTTGTATTACAATGATAAACTACTGTAAGAAACAAAGATTTCTTGAGGTTGGATGATCACCTTACAAGATTGGAAGTGAGCTAGCAAACTTGAAAGTATTCTTGATTTTATGTAACTAGAACTTGTAGAATTTATGAAGAACACTTAGAACTTGAAGATAGAACTTGAGAGAGATCAATTAGATGAAGAAAATTGAAGAATGAAAGTGTTTGTAGGTGTTTTTGGTCGTTGGTGTATGGATTAGATATAAAGGATATGTAATTTTGTTTTCATGTAAATAAGTCATGAATGATTACTCATATTTTTGTAATTTTATGAGATATTTCATGCTAGTTGCCAAATGATGGTTCCCACATGTGTTAGGTGACTCAAATGGGCTACTAAGAGCTGATCATTGGAGTGTATATACCAATAGTACATACATCTAAAAGCTGTGTATTGTACGAGTACGAATACGGGTGCATACGAGTAGAATTGTTGATGAAACTGAACGAGGATGTAATTGTAAGCATTTTTGTTAAGTAGAAGTATTTTGATAAGTGTATTGAAGTCTTTCAAAAGTGTATAAATACATATTAAAACACTACATGTATATACATTTTAACTGAGTCGTTAAGTCATCGTTAGTCGTTACATGCAAGTGTTGTTTTGAAACCTTTAGGTTAACGATCTTGTTAAATGTTGTTAACCTAATGTTTATAATATCAAATGAGATTTTAAATTATTATATTATCATGTATGAATATCTCTTAATATGATATATATACATTAAATGTCTTTACAACGATAATCGTTACATATATGTCTCGTTTAAAAATCATTAAGTTAGTAGTCTTGTTTTTACATATGTAGTTCATTGTTAATATACTTAATGATATGTTTACTTATCATAGTATCATGTTAACTATATATATATATATCCATATATATGTCATCATATAGTTTTTACAAGTTTTAACGTTCGTGAATCACCGGTCAACTTGGGTGGTCAATTGTCTATATGAAACATATTTCAATTAATCAAGTCTTAACAAGTTTGATTGCTTAACATGTTGGAAACATTTAATCATGTAAATATAAATCTCAATTAATATATATAAACATGGAAAAGTTAGGGTCACTACAGTACCTACCCGTTAAATAAATTTCGTCCCGAAATTTTAAGCTGTTGAAGGTGTTGACGAATCTTCTGGAAATAGATGCGGGTATTTCTTCTTCATCTGATCTTCACGCTCCCAGGTGAACTCGGGTCCTCTACGAGCATTCCATTGAACCTTAACAATCGGTATCTTGCTTTGTTTAAGTCTCTTAACCTCACGATCCATTATTTTGACGGGTTCTTCAATGAATTGAAGTTTTTCATTGTTTGAATTTCGTCCAACGGAATAGTGAGATCTTCTTTAGCAAAACATTTCTTCAATTTGAGACGTGGAAAGTGTTATGTACAGCCGCGAGTTGTTGAGGTAGCTCCAGTTGGTAAGCTACTGGTCCGACACGATCTATAATCTTGAATGGTCCAATGTACCCTGGATTTAGTTTCCCCCGTTTACCAAATCAAACAACGCCTTTCCAAGGTGAAACCTTAAGCATGACCATTTCTCCAATTTCAAACTCTATATCTTTTCTTTTACTGTCCGCGTAGCTCTTTTGTCGACTCTGGGCGGTTTTCAATCTTTGTTGAATTTGGATGATTTTCTCGGTAGTTTCTTGTATTATATCCGGACCCGTAATCTGTCTATCCCCCACTTCACTCCAACAAATCGGAGACCTGCACTTTCTACCATAAAGTGCTTCAAACGGCACCATCTCAATGCTTGAATGGTAGCTGTTGTTGTAGGAAAATTCTGCTAACGGTAGATGTCGATCCCAACTGTTTCCGAAATCAATAACACATGCTCGTAGCATGTCTTCAAGCGTTTGTATCGTCCTTTTGCTCTGCCCATCAGTTTGTGGATGATAGGCAGTACTCATGTCTAGACGAGTTCCTAATGCTTGCTGTAATGTCTGCCAGAATCTTGAAATAAATCTGCCACCCCTATCAGAGATAATAGAGATTGGTATTCCATGTCTGGAGACGAATTCCTTCAAATACAGTCGTGCTAACTTCTCCATCTTGTCATCTTCTCTTATTGGCAGGAAGTGTGCTGATTTGGTGAGACGATCAACTATTACCCAAATAGTATCAAAACCACTTGCAGTCCTTGGCAATTTAGTGATGAAATCCATGGTAATATTTTCCCATTTCTATTCCGGGATTTCGGGTTGTTGAAGTAGACCTGATGGTTTCTGATGCTCAGCTTTGACCTTAGAACACGTCAAACATTCTCCTACATATTTAGCAACATCGACTTTCATAACCGGCCACCAAAAATGTTTCTTGAGATCCTTGTACATCTTCCCCGTTCCAGGATGTATTGAGTATCTGGTTTTATGAGCTTCTCTAAGTACCATTTCTCTCATATCTCCAAATTTTGGTACCCAAATCCTTTCAGCCCTATGCCGGGTTCCGTCTTCCCGAATATTAAGATGCTTCTCCAATCCTTTGGGTATTTCATCCTTTAAATTTCCCTCTTTTAAAACTCCTTGTTGCGCCTCCTTTATTTGAGTAGTAAGGTTATTATGAATCATTATATTCATAGATTTTACTCGAATGGGTTCTCTGTCCTTCTTGCTCAAGGCATCGGCTACCACATTTGCCTTCCCCGGGTGGTAACGAATCTCAAAGTCGTAATCATTCAACAATTCAATCCACCTACGCTGCCTCATATTCAGTTGTTTCTGATTAAATATGTGTTGAAGACTTTTGTGGTCGGTATATATAATACTTTTGACCCCATATAAGTAGTGCCTCCAAGTCTTTAATGCAAAAACAACCGCGCCTAATTCCAAATCATGCGTCGTATAATTTTGTTCGTGAATCTTCAATTGTCTAGACGCATAAGCAATCACCTTTGTTCGTTGCATTAATACACAACCGAGACCTTGCTTTGATGCGTCACAATAAATCACAAAATCATCATTCCCTTCAGGCAATGACAATATAGGTGCCGTAGTTAGCTTTTTCTTCAATAACTGAAACGCTTTCTCTTATTCATCATTCCATTCAAATTTCTTCCCTTTATGCGTTAATGCAGTCAAGGGTTTTGCTATTCTGGAAAAGTCTTGGATGAACCTTCTGTAGTAACCAGCTAGTCCTAAATACTGGCGTATGTGTTTCGGAGTTTTCGGGGTTTCCCACTTTTCAACAGTTTCTATCTTTGCCGGATCCACCTTAATACCTTCTTTGTTCACTATGTGACCGAGGAATTGAACTTCTTCCAACCAAAATGCACACTTTGAAAACTTAGCGTACAATTCTTCCTTCCTCAATACTTCTAACACCTTTCTCAAATGTTCACCGTGTTCTTGGTCATTCTTTGAGTAAATAAGTATGTCATCAATGAAAACAATGACAAACTTGTCAAGGTATGGTCCACACACTCGGTTCATAAGGTCCATGAACACAGCTGGTGCATTAGTTAAACCAAACGGCATGACCATAAACTCGTAATGACCGTAACGTGTTCTGAAAGCAGTCTTTGGAATATCATCTTCTTTCACCCGCATTTGATGATACCCGGAACGTAAGTCAATCTTTGAATAAACAGACGAGCCTTGTAGTTGATCAAATAAGTCGTCGATTCTCGGTAGTGGGTAGCGGTTCTTGATGGTAAGTTTGTTCAACTCTCGGTAGTCGATACACAACCTGAATGTACCATCTTTCTTCTTGACAAACAAAACAGGAGCTCCCCACGGTGATGTGCTTGGTCGAATGAAACCACGCTCTAAAAGTTCTTGTAATTGGCTTTGCAGTTCTTTCATCTCGCTGGGTGCGAGTCTGTAAGGAGCACGAGCTATTGGTGCAGCTCCTGGTACAAGATCTATTTGAAATTCAACGGATCGATGTGGGGGTAATCCCAGTAATTCTTTCGGAAAATCATCGGGAAATTCTTTTGCAAAGGGAACATCATTGATGCTCTTTTCTTCAGTTTGTACTTTCTCGATATGTGCTAGAACAGCATAGCAACCTTTTCTTATTAGTTTTTGTGCCTTCAAATTACTAATAAGATGTAGCTTCGTGTTGCCCTTTTCTCCGTACACCATTAAGGGTTTTCCTTTTTCTCGTATAATGCGAATTGCATTTTTGTAACAAACGATCTCTACTTTCACTTCTTTCAACCAGTCCATACCGATTATCACATCAAAACTCCCTAACTCTACTGGTATCAAATCAATCTTAAATGTTTCGCTAACCAGTTTAATTTCTCGATTCCGACATATATTATCTGCTGAAATTAATTTACCATTTGCTAATTCGAGTAAAAATTTACTATCCAAAGGCGTCAATGGACAACTTAATTTAGCACAAAAATCTCTACTCATATAGCTTCTATCCGCACCCGAATCAAATAAAACGTAAGCAGATTTATTGTCAATAAGAAACGTACCCGTAACAAGCTCTGGGTCTTCCTATGCCTCTGCCGCATTAATATTGAAAACTCTTCCGCGGCCTTGTCCATTCGTGTTCTCCTGGTTCGGGCAATTTCTAATAATGTGGCCCGGTTTTCCACATTTATAACAAACTACATTGGCATAACTTGCTCCGACACTACTTGCTCCGCCATTACTCGTTCCGACACCATTTGTTCCTTTCATTCTATTAACCCCTGGTCTGCAGACCTCATACTTCACCGCGCTATGACCATTTCTTTTACACTTGTTGCAAAATTTGGTGCAGAACCCCGAGTGATACTTTTCACACCTTTGACATAGCTGCTTTTGATTGTTGTTGTTGTTGTGGTTATTATTGTTGTTGGGATGATTGTTGTAGTTGCTGTTGTTGTTGTTGTTGTTGTTGTTGTTGTTGTTGTTGGGCCGTTTGTTGTAGTTTCGATTGATGTTGCGATTATTGGGATAATTGTTGCGATTATTGTTGTAATTGCTGTTGTTGTTGTATTGGTGATTCTTATCACCGTTTTCCTCCCACTTTCTTTTGACTTAATTGTTGTTGTTGTTGTTGTATTGGTGATTCTTATCACCGTTTTCCTCCCACTTTCTTTTGACTTGCTTCACATTGGCCTCTTCAGCAGTCTGTTCTTTAATTCTTTCTTCAATCTGGTTCACTAGTTTGTGAACCATTCTACATGCCTGGTGTATGGTGGCGGGCTCGTGTGAACTTATATCTTCTTGGATTCTTTCCGGTAATCCTTTCACAAACGCGTCGATCTTCTCTTCCTCATCTTCGAATGCTCCCGGACACAATTGGTACAATTCTGTGAATCGTCTTTCGTACGTGGTAATATTAAATCCTTGGGTTCGTAACCCTCTAAGTTCTGTCTTGAGCTTATTGACCTCGGTTCTGGGACGGTACTTCTCGTTCATCAAGTGCTTGAATGCTGACCACGGTAGTGCGTACGCATCGTCTTGTCCCACTTGCTCTAGATAGTTATTCCACCATGTTAACGCAGAACCTGTGAAGGTATGCGTAGCGTACTTCACTTTGTCCTCTTCAGTACACTTACTTATGGCAAACACCGATTCGACCTTCTTGGTCCACCGTTTCAATCCGATCGGTCCTTCGGTTCCATCAAATTCCAAAGGTTTGCAGGCAGTGAATTCTTTGTAGGTGCATCCTACACGATTTCCTGTACTGCTAGATCCAAGGTTATTGTTGGTATGTAGCGCAGCCTGTACTGTGGCTATGTTTGAAGCTAGAAAAGTACGGAATTCCTCTTCATTCATATTCACGGTGTGTCGAGTAGTCGGTGCCATTTCCTTCAAAATAGTCAAATGGAACAAGTTAATCATACAGAATATTAAGAGTAGTTAATAGTATTTCGTAGCATAATATGAACTCATTTATAAAAGCTTTTTCTTCATATTAGCGTTTTATAAGTTTAAATTCGGGTATTACCTACCCGTTAAGTTCATACTTAGTAGCTAATATACAATTCAACTACTACAATTCTATATGAAAAACTGATTATAATAATATTTCGCGTTCAAACTTTTATACAATATTTTACAAACGTACAATACCGCTTATTTTACATAAAGCATGAAATATAGCACACAATAACTTTGATACAAGATAGTTGTGAAGATAATTCTAGCTAGTACACAAGTCGTTCAGCAAAGGCAATAAAGACACGTAATTCATACGTCCAGAAACAAGTCATGCATTCTGGTTTTACTAGGACTACTTCCCATCCTTGGTCTTGTGGAACATAACCGTTATGGCCGTTGATAAGACAGCGTGTTGTAACGTCGTCAAAGGGACGAGGGTTACGTAATGACCAACAGTCTCGTAATAACCTAAAAACCTCATTTCTTACCCCAATTACCGACTCCGTCACTTGTGGGAACGTTTTGTTTAATAGTTGTAGCCCTATGTTCTTTTTCTCACTTTGGTGAGAAGCGAACATTACTAATTCGTAAGCATAACATGCTTCTTTATGTTGCATGTTAGCCGCTTTTTCTAAATCATGAAGTCCTATATTCGGATACATTGAGTCAAAATAATTTCTTAACCCGTTGCGTAAAATAGCATTTGGGTTCCCTGCAATATATGCGTCAAAGTAAACACATCGTAACTTATGGGTTTCCCAATGTGATATCCCCCATCTTTCAAACGAAAGTCTCTTATAAACCAAGACATTCTTTGAACGTTTTTCGAATGTCTTACAAACTGATTTCGCCATAAATAGTTGTGCCGAAGAATTCTGACCGACTCTAGACAAGATTTCATCAATCATGTCTCCGGGTAGGTCTCTTAAAATATTGGGTTGTCTATCTATTTTGTGTTTTTATACTGTAAAATAGACAAGAGTTAGATTCATAAAAAAAAATACTTATTAATACAAGCAATTTTTACATATATCATAAAGCATAAGCACACTATATTACATATATTACACCACACGAATACAACTATCTTATTCCGACTTGCTCGTTTCTTCTTCTTCGGTTTTGATTCGTTTTGCCTAGTTTCTAGGGATATATGATGTTCCCCTAATACGAGCTATCGTTTTCCACAACGGTTTAGAAAAACCTGGTGGTTTAGAGGTTCCCGGGTCATTGTTACAACTTAAGGGCTTCGGGGGTTGACGATACATATAAAGTTCATCGGGGTTGGAATTAGATTTCTCTATTTTTATGCCCTTTCCCTTATTATTTTCTTTTGCCTTTTTAAATTCAGTTGGGGTAATTTCTATAACATCATCGGAATTCTCGTCAGAATCTGATTCATCGGAGAATTGGTAATCCTCCCAATATTTTGCTTCCTTGGCGGAAACACCATTGACCATAATTAACCTTGGTCGGTTGGTTGAGAATTTTCTTTTACTTAACCGTTTTATTATTTCCCCCACCGGTTCTATTTCCTCCTCCGGTTCCTCCTCTTCCGGTTCTGATTCTTCTTCCGGTTCTGATTCTTCTTCCGGTTCTTCTTCTAGAACTTGTGAATCAGTCCAATATATATTCGACTCTTCATTATTATTAGGTGAGTCAATGGGATTTGTGCTAGAGGTAGACATCTATCACACAATATCAAACATGTTAAGAGATTAATATATCACATAATATATACATGTTAATAATATATAGTTTCCAACAAAAATGTTAAGCAATCATTTTTAAAGAAAACACGGTCGAAGTCCAGACTCACTAATGCATCCTAACAAACTCGATAAGACACACTAATGCAAATTTTCTGGTTCTCTAAGACCAACGCTCGGATACCAACTGAAATGTCCCGTTCTTATTGATTAAAAACGTTCCATTTTAATTAATTTCGTTGCGAGGTTTTGACCTCTATATGAGACGTTTTTCAAAGACTGCATTCATTTTTAAAACAAACCATAACCTTTATTTCATAAATAAAGGTTTAAAAAGCTTTACGTAGATTATCAAATAATGATAATCTAAAATATCCTGTTTACACACGACCATTACATAATGGTTTACAATACAAATATGTTACATCGAAATCAGTTTCTTGAATGCAGTTTTTACACAATATCATACAAACATGGACTCCAAATCTTGTCCTTATTTTAGTATGCAACAGCGGAAGCTCTTAGTATTCACCTGAGAATAAACATGCTTTAAACGTCAACAAAAATGTTGGTGAGTTATAGGTTTAACCTATATATATCAAATCGTAACAATAGACCACAAGATTTCATATTTCAATACACATCCCATACATAGAGATAAAAATCATTCATATGGTGAACACCTGGTAACCGACATTAACAAGATGCATATATAAGAATATCCCCATCATTCCGGGACACCCTTCGGATATGATATAAATTTCGAAGTACTAAAGCATCCGGTACTTTGGATGGGGTTTGTTAGGCCCAATAGATCTATCTTTAGAATTCGCGTCAATTAGGGTGTCTGTTCCCTAATTCTTAGATTACCAGACTTAATAAAAAGGGGCATATTCGATTTTGATAATTCAACCATAGAATGTAGTTTCACGTACTTGTGTCTATTTTGTAAATCATTTATAAAACCTGCATGTATTCTCATCCCAAAAATATTAGATTTTAAAAGTGGGACTATAACTCACTTTCACAGATTTTTACTTCGTCGGGAAGTAAGACTTGGCCACTGGTTGATTCACGAACCTATAACAATATATACATATATATCAAAGTATGTTCAAAATATATTTACAACACTTTTAATATATTTTGATGTTTTAAGTTTATTAAGTCAGCTGTCCTCATTAATAACCTACAACTAGTTGTCCACAGTTAGATGTACAGAAATAAATCGATAAATATTATCTTGAATCAATCCACGACCCAGTGTATACGTATCTCAGTATTGATCACAACTCAAACTATATATATTTTGGAATCAACCTCAACCCTGTATAGCTAACTCCAACATTCACATATAGAGTGTCTATGGTTGTTCCGAAATATATATAGATGTGTTAACATGATAGGTCAAAACATTGTATACATGTCTATGGCATCTCAAGATTACATAATATACAATACAAGTTGATTAAGTTATGGTTGGAATAGATTTGTTACCAATTTTCACGTAGTTAAAATGAGAAAAATTATCCAATATTGTTTTACCCATAACTTCTTCATTTTAAATCCGTTTTGAGTGAATCAAATTGCTATGGTTTCATATTGAACTCTATTTAATGAATCTAAACAGAAAAAGTATAGGTTTATAGTCAGAAAAATGAGTTACATGTCATTTTTGTAAAGGTAGTCATTTCAATCGAAAGAATGACGTCTAGATGACCATTTTAGAAAACATACTTCCACTTTGAGTTTAACCATAATTTTTAGATATAGTTTCATGTTCATAATAAAAATCATTTTCTCAGAATAACAACTTTTAAATCAAAGTTTATCATAGTTTTTAATTAACTAACCCAAAACAGCCCGCGGTGTTACTACGACGGCGTAAATCCGGTTTTACGGTATTTTTCGTGTTTCCAGGTTTTAAATCATTAAGTTAGCATATCATATAGATATAGAACATGTGTTTAGTTGATTTTAAAAGTCAAGTTAGAAGGATTAACTTTTGTTTGCGAACAAGTTTAGAATTAACTAAACTATGTTCTAGTGATTACAAGTTTAAACCTTCGAATAAGATAGCTTTATATGTATGAATCGAATGATGTTATGAACATCATTACTACCTTAAGTTCCTTGGATAAACCTACTGGAAAAGAGAAAAATGGATCTAGCTTCAACGGATCCTTGGATGGCTCGAAGTTCTTGAAGCAGAATCATGACACGAAAACAAGTTCAAGTAAGATCATCACTTGAAATAAGATTGTTATAGTTATAGAAATTGAACCAAAGTTTGAATATGATTATTACCTTGTATTAGAATTATAACCTACTGTAAGAAACAAAGATTTCTTGAGGTTGGATGATCATCTTACAAGATTGGAAGTGAGCTAGCAAACTTGAAAATATTCTTGATTTTATGTAACTAGAACTTGTAGAATTTATGAAGAACACTTAGAACTTGAAGATAGAACTTGAGAGAGATCAATTAGATGAAGAAAATTGAAGAATGAAAGTGTTTGTAGGTGTTTTTGGTCATTGGTGTATGGATTAGATATAAAGTATATGTAATTTTGTTTTCATGTAAATAAGTCATGAATGATTACTCATATTTTTGTAATTTTATGAGATATTTCATGCTAGTTTCCAAATGATGGTTCCCACATGTGTTAGGTGACTCACATGGACTGCTAAGAGCTGATCATTGGAGTGTATATACCAATAGTACATACATCTAAAAGCTGTGTATTGTACGAGTACGAATACGGGTGCATACGAGTAGAATTGTTGATGAAACTGAACGAGGATGTAATTGTAAGCATTTTTGTTAAGTAGAAGTATTTTGATAAGTGTATTGAAGTCTTTCAAAAGTGTATAAATACATATTAAAACACTACATGTATATACATTTTAACTGAGTCGTTAAGTCATCATTAGTCGTTACATGCAAGTGTTGTTTTGAAACCTTTAGGTTAACGATCTTGTTAAATGTTGTTAACCCAATGTTTATAATATCAAATGAGATTTTAAATTATTATATTATCATGATATTATCATGTATGAATATCTCTTAATATGATATATATACATTAAATGTCTTTACAACGATAATCGTTACATATATGTCTCGTTTAAAAATCATTAAGTTAGTACTCTTGTTTTTACATATGTAGTTCATTGTTAATATACTTAATGATATGTTTACTTATCATAGTATCATGTTAACTATATATATATATCCATATATATGTCATCATATAGTTTTTACAAGTTTTAACGTTCGTGAATCACCGGTCAACTTGGGTGGTCAATTGTCTATATGAAACATATTTCAATTAATCAAGTCTTAACAAGTTTGATTACTTAACATGTTGGAAACATTTAATCATGTAAATATCAATCTCAATTAATATATATAAACATGGAAAAGTTCGGGTCACTACAGTATTGGTGGCCAACGATGAAGAAAGATATTGCTCAATTGGTAGAAAGATGTCATATTTGTGCACAGGTTAAGGCCGAACATCTGAAACCATATGGTACGTTACAGCAGTTGAAAATTCCAGAGTGGAAATGGGATCATATTACAATGGATTTTGTAACCAAATTACCTAGATCTCAGAGAGGTAATGATATGATATGGGTAATTGTTGATCAACTGACGAAAAGTGCACATTTCTTAGTAACAAAAGAGACAGCTTCGTTGAGTACTTTGGCAGAATTACACTTGAAAGAAATAGTTAGTCGACATGGGGTTCCGTTGTCTATCATATCTGACAGGGATTCTAGATTTGTGTCTAATTTCTGAAACAGCTTACAGAAAAGTTTGGGAACAAGGGTAAACCTTAGTACAGCGTACCATCCACAGACTGACGGTCAAAGTGAGCTTACTATACAGATACTAGAGGATGTGCTTAGGTCCTGCGTATTAGAGTACGGTGGTCCGTGGGATATACATCTACCTTTGATTGAGTTTGCCTACAAAAATACTTACCATTCGAGTATTGGCATGCCACCTTATGAGATGTTGTATGGTTGCAAATGTAGAACGCCGACTTGTTGGTTAGAAGCCGGAGAGAAATAGTTTGCAGGTCCAGAATTAGTTCAGATAATAGCAGACAAGGTAGCGATAGCACATGAAAAGTTGAAAGCAGCACGTGATAGATAGAAAATGTATGCTGATCCACGTAGGCGTCCGGTAAACTTTGAAGTAGGAGACCGTGTTTACTTGAAAGTTTCGCCGTGGAAGGGTGTTATCAGGTTTGGTAAGCGGGGAAAGTTAGCTCCAAGATACATTAGGCGGTTCAAGATTATTCAGAGAGTTAATGATTAGATAGTTGTATTAGAGCTCCCAACAGAGTTAGCAGGAATTCATAACACTTTCAATGTGTTTTACCTTAGGAAGTGTAAGGTTGATGATGAAACGCAACTGGTTCCATTAAGTGATTTGAGGGTAGACTTGAATCAAAAATTAGTTGAAGAACCGGTAAGAATTATCGATAGAAAGGTGACTAAGCTGAGAAAGAAGGAGATCCATATGGTGCTTGTTGAGTGGAAGCATAGTTTAAGATTGAACCTTACGTGGGAGACCGAAGAGCTGATGAAAGCTCGTTATCCACATTTGTTTGACCTTGACCAGATTCCGAGGATGGAATCTCTTTAAGGGGTGGATTTGTAACATCCTCAGATCGGTCCTAGAAGTAAGATGACTATTGTGCCCTTAGGCATATTTGTGAAATTATTTATGCTATTATTTTATTTATATGTGTAATATTATTTTATTATTTAGTTAAGACCAGTTTGTGACAAAGGTCACAGAACAGGTTCATTTATTTAATTTGGACTCCGTTAGGGCAGTCGAATTAAGTACGAAAGATATCTGATAACTGGTAAATACCCGTGTGTGATGGGGTATTGTGGATAACATAAATATTTAAGCTAGTGACCAGCTCATTTATCCAATTTATAGAAATTTCTTTTTCCCTCAAACTCACCTAACCTTCATCCTCTTCAATCTCTAACCTAATCTTCCAAATCTCGCTCTTGATCTTTGATTGTGTTAGAATCAAGTATCTTTCGATTTCAGATCAAGGTAGAAATCGTTCTAATCCGTGCTTTAATCTGTGTCAAATTGGGTTTTAAAGTTAGTTTTTGTCAAAATGGGTTTTGATGTCAAATTGGTCAATTTTGTTGATTGTTTGAGTGTAAGATTTGTGGGTTTAAGTCTCAAAAGGTTTTTTGCAAAATATGTAACCATTTTCAGGGTTAAAAAAAGTCTAAAATCGAGATTTGGTGAATTGGGGGTGAAACCCGTGGGTTCTGCAACATCAGTTGCTGAAGAACACACTCGGCCGACTGTCTTTGACAATCGACCGAGTGAATCAGACGATCGACCAGTTGAGTGACACACTCGACCGAGTGTGTATGACTTCTGACCAGATGATTTGATTTAGTCAGTCAACCGTGTGAGAAGACACTCGACCGAGTGTGTGGACACAGTCGACCGACTGTGTTTGTTAGTTGACCGAGTGTCTTTGTGGGCAGAATATTTTACTAAGTGTCGATGTCTAGCCGTTATGCTTCCCGCGTGACTTATGATAATCATGATGTAAATTATAAAAATGCATAAGTGTTAGGTGGACTTTTAGTGGCGCTTTTTGTGACTGATTTCTGTACTGTGTTGTTTTGTGTTAACAGACAGAAACTAACTTGATTTACCTTATGTTCAGGTGATAAGGATAAGGAAGCCGCTCAGTGATAGATTATCTGAGCTAGTTGCTGGTATTCGGTGAGTGGGTCTATCTCCGGATAGAGTATTAAGTAGCTGACACGCTACTTGTTCAGACTCTTTATACTTATGTTTATACCTATTATGAATACCATGTGTAGTTAGATATTGACATGCTAGTTAAAACGATTGTATGACTAGTTATCTGTGATATTATGTGTGCACCGTTAGTTGGACACCAACCGAGGCAGCAAGGTTGGGAACCCACCGAGGCGGCAAGGTAGGGTTGATGTGAGGTCGATTGTGGTAGCCTGGTCGGGTAATGATGTTACTGATTGTTCAGTATAGCATAGAAGGACGCACGTGTTGCGTCTGGACGGTTATGCAGTGAAATCAGTAAAGCATACTATCGGTAGACTATAGCTTGATCAACTAAGACGTGTGCTCGTACAAGCCGCCTATCTTCATATTGTCAGTTGTTGTTATATGCTAGTTCAGGATGTTAGCATAGTTGTGACCCCTTGCATGTTCAGTTGCTTATGCTTGGTCTGTTAGATAGTATCCATTCACTTAGCAGCTGTGCTAATTCCCCTACATTTTAACCCTTCGCAGGTTTAGGTACTGCTGGTTAGGACAGGTGTTGCGGACGGATTAGAAGACATGTTTGACTATGCGTTGACTCTGATGTTTTCTAATTTAATTATGTTTTCACGTAACACCATTGTTGTATAAAGTTGGTTTGTAAACAATGTTATGTAAACATTAACTAAGGTTACTTTGGTAATTACATGTTTACTTTCGCTGTATTTTTTAAAAAAAATCATGATGTTACAGAAATTACAAACCGTGTATATCAATACGTATAGCAATGTAAAGACACGGAAGAATAATAAACACTATAAT